>NC_056732.1:700020600-700058100 GCF_019279795.1 Protopterus annectens | reverse complement strand
TTTTACAGATGCTTGTGGAACATTATGAAAAACAACTACCTGACTTGATAGTTAAGCTTGAACAGTGTTTTGAACGCACTCAACAGTATGTGAATACTTCCGACTATCAGAATTTGTATACTCAGTTTGTTACTGAAACAGATAAATATGACAAGGAACTGTGTAAAAGAAAGATGCATAAATACCAACGAGATGTCAGTGATTTTAACAAGGCAACAGTTTATACGTGGAAAAAACAAAAAAGGGGTGTGAGATTCATGGACATTAAGCAAATCCCCAGGCCCAAACGTAAAAGGGTTAAATCTATCTTAAGGAGAAGTGACATGCCATCCAGTGCATCGGAGTACTCATCCAGTTTATCCAATACTGATACGGAACCAGAAATGAGTGAAGAGCAGGGTCTTCCATCACCAGCTTAAAAAAGACATAAAATCCCTTTAGAAGGGCAGGCCGCAAACATCGTGGACGAGGCAGTAAGGAAGATATTCCAGGACAATTTGTTGTAACAGCGGACTCAGTTTTAAATACTGAGTCTAGTGATATTAATAACTTGGTTATTAATTTAACAAATTTCTCTTTCTCTTCCAGTGAACTCAGTGTGTTGAATAAAGGCCTTGGATTTGTTCCTTCTTTCTTTGTGTCACAGTATGATGTTATAAAGGATGTTAAAAGTTTTTGCAGAAAATTAAATTTAAAATATTTTTTTGCACAGAAAGAGCATGTTTCTGCTGAGGTTCCATTATCTGGTTTTCAATTCAAAAAATCACAATTTGTACCCCCATATCATAGCACCATTAAAATATTTGAACAATTAGTGTTGAAAGATCTGCACTTAAATGAATCTAAAGTTTTTTGCCCTGGTTTCCAAAATTTGACAGCAATGGAAAAAGAAGCATTGACAGGGCTTATGAATAATTCTGATATAATAATAGTGGGTGCGGATAAAGGAGGGGCTGTGGTTATTTGGGAAAAATCACAATATATGGCAGAAGCTTATATAGACAATTATTGGACACAGAATGGTATCTAGCTTTGAGTAGTGATCCTACACTTGAATATAAAAACAAGATAGATGGGTTTTTGAGCGAGGCTTGTGAAACTAAAGTTATTACTAAACAACTTAAAACACAACTTCAGGTAGATTATCCGAGTTCACAATATTTTTACATGGTGCCTAAGATCCACAAGAGATTGATCAATCCCCCAGGTCGACCTATAGTGGCTGGAAGAGGCTCTTTGACAGAACCTCTTTCAGAGTATCTAGAGTATAAATTAAAAACACTGTTGGTCCAAATTACAGCTAGGATTCGGGATACTCAACAATTTTTATCTTTAATTGATGATTTAGAGATTTCGGCTGATGAATATTTGGGTACTCTAGATGTACAATGTTTGTATACTAGTATACCACATACAGGAGGGATCATGGCTGTGGATTTTTGGATGCAGAAATCTGGCATGTATAACACCCAAGAGAAACAGTTTTTGATTGAGGTGCTGAAACTTGTTTTGGAACATAATGCTTTCACTTTTAATAATCAATGGTATCTACAGGTCAAAGGGACAGCAATGGGGGCAACTTTTGCCCCGACTTATGCTGACCTTTTTATGGGGTATTTGGAAGCTCAGTATATATATGTTATGCCTATTGATTTCAAACCACAATTAGTAATGTGGCGGAGATATTTGGATGATTGTTGGGTAGTGTGGGGGGGATGGAAATGTGACTGGCATAGATTTGTGCAATATCTCAATCAGAACCCATATGGGATTAAATTTATAGGTGATATTAGTTCAAATACAGTAGAATTTTTAGATGTAAAAGTGGGTAAGGCAGAAGATGGTACTTTATTTACAGATTTACATAGAAAACCATTTTCTAAAAATAGTTTTTTATATGCCAGTAGTTGCCATCCCCCCCACACTATCCAAAACATACCCGGATCTCAATTTCAGAGAGTTAGGAAGATATGTTCCAAGACAAGTATGTATCAGGCACAAGCCTCGGACTTGCAAACCAGGTTTATTAATAGAGGGTACAAAAAGCGCCCTATTATGCAAGCATATAGGAAAGCTAGTGGTATGGATAGATCGAGATTGTTGGTTGACCAGGAACATACGGTGGATAGCCAATACATAAGGTTTATAACTACATATGGTAGCAATACGTTTAATGTGAAACATATATTGGCTAAACACTGGCATATTTTACACTCGGATGGATTTTTTACTAATCATGTTGATTATGAGTGTCATTTTGGATATAGGAAGGGTAAGAGTATTGGACAACATTTTTCTTCTTTCAAAAAAGGTATTATACATAAACCTATCCATACTAGCTCTGTGGGCTGTACATTTTGTGGTAAATGTAAGTATTGTAAGGTCATGGCCAAAACCAAATCGTTTACGTCAGTAAATACCAAAAAGGTGTTTGATATAAGACATCTTATTACATGTAATAGCCCCTGGATTGTTTACATGGCAGTTTGCCAATGTGGCACATTTTATGTAGGACAGACGTCTTGTGCATTTAAACAAAGAATAGCCCTCCACATTAGCGATATAAAATGTCAGAGATCTAGAAGCGCTTTGTACAAACATAAAATGGTGCATAATACAGCACATTTTATTTTCATAGGGCTTGATATGGTAGTCATGCAAAATACTAGTGATTATCATAGACATCAAATACTGACGCAGAAAGAAAGAAGATGGATTGTCAATTTAGGGGCCTTATTTAAACCTGGTTTGAATGATCATTGGTAAAAACAACCAGAGAGTATGGATAGTTTAAAGAAAGGAAACATGGGTATGTTCATGTATTCAGTTATTTAGGTTTATTAGTGTCAAATGAGTTTCACGGTAAAAATGATTTTTGATAAATATTTTTTCTATATATTTTTTCTATATATTTTTGTGTATATTTTTATATATGTGCTAATGGGTATTGTGAGCATGTATATTTGATATCATAAAATGAAAAATAAGGGTGATTGCATAGTATTTGGGATTTAGTGCATAGATGGTGTTTTTTTGTCATATATTTTTATCTTTTATTTTTCATTAATATAGTGGGAGTATTAATTATTGTTTTTTTGTTTAATTATTTTACTTATTATGTTTGGAGGGTTTTGTAACATTTAGATATTATGTAAACAGCGTGTTATTGTGATTTTTGTAAACACACTGATTAGTTATGTATACAGTTAAGTAACCCGTATATGTAATACCTTTGAATATTTATGGGATGTTCTTCGTCTTCCCTTGCTGCAGTCCTGACAATTGGGTATAGTCCGCGTCCCAGTCGGCCCGAATACCAGAGTATAAGGCTGACGTCGGTCACTTTTGCGCATGGTCCGATGCAGAAATTTTGCGAGTGCAGGTTGGCGTTCTGAGATTTTCGGTTTCAGACCGAATACAGAGTTGGCTAAGTAACCCGTTGGGAACATTTTGGTTTTTCTTGCCTCAGTATTTAACGGATATCAGAAAAAGTGAATAACTGTATTTCTTGTGGGAAGCAGATACCGCATAGGGATTATCATACATTGTGTATACCTTGTTTAGGGCCTGAGCACGACGTTGTTGGTTGCCGCTCTTGTGCTAGATTTAACAAGCGCACTATTAAGAGGAGGCTTGATTGTGCTAGGTTAGTGTTTGGGAAGCGTTGCAATTATACTATGCCGTCGGATGCTCCGTCGCCTGCTTCATCTAAGAAGCGCAAGGACAAAACAGTGAAGTCTAGGGGTGAGGAACCGGAGGTCGGTCCTTTAGAAGGCTCAGGGGAGCCAGAGGTTTTGCCAGGAGTCTCTATGGAGTCTCAGGCAGATACTTTACTGTTACAGGATGTGCCCTCTCAGGAGGTAGGCCAGGCTGAGGGGGCTTCTCAGGTAACTGTTCTTCCCTCTCTTCCCAAGGTAGTTAGGGCCTCTCCTTCTGTTGCCAAAGCTTCTTTTAGAGGAAGGCCAAGTTCAGCTTCTGTAGGGGCTTCTCCTAGCATTTCGGGCTCTGTGCCTAAGAAACATATGCTTAAAATGGCAGAAGATTTGATTACTCTGATTAGAGGTTCTATGCCCCCTGATAAGAGGCCTAGGGTGGAACAGGAGTTTGATAGTTTTGAACAGTGTTCACAGGCTTCAGAGTCTTCTGTGGAAGACTTGCCAGAGTTTCCTACTTATTCTGATTCTGATGTGGATGATTCCACTCCTTCAGCTTCTCCTCCTGAGGATTTTTCATTTTCAGAGACTCTTCACTCCATGGGAGCACTTTAAATGGGAAGGCCAAGATTACTCTGACTCAAAAGGCTTAGGAATTCTTGTTTTGCCCCAGCATAGGCCCTTAGCTATTCCTCCTGTGTTGAATGTGGTGGAGGATGTTTTGCAGAGGCTTCTCTGAACCCTGATTCCTTGCCTCCTGCTCCTGTTAAGCCTGATAGGTATTATAGGGTGCCGAAGCTCATAAGTATTTGTTTAAGAGTCCCAGGGCGGACCCATAAACTGTTTCTCAGGGCCTAAAGGTGTTAAAGCTTCTGTGGTTAAAATCCTGTACCCTCTGATAAAGAGGCAAGGGCTTTGGATAGGTGGGGTAAGAAAGTATATACTTCTTCCACTCTAGCCATGAGGCGTTGAATTGTCAATTTCATATGCTGAAATATCAGAATTATCTCCTTTCACAATTGAAATCTAAGGTGGATGCTTTGGCGGAAGGTATTGAGTGTAAAGAATTGCTGGATTTGGTTCATGTGTCTGAACAAGTGGGTAAGCATTCTTTGCAGTGTGGTTTTGATGCTGTTCAGGCCTCCTCGAGGGTGGCTGCTACTAGTTCTGTTCTTCGCAGACATGCATGGTTGAAGGATCAGAATTTAGCTGAGCATGTTAAGACCAGGATTTTGGATGCTCCTTTACAGTCTGATGTGTTGTTTGGACCGCCTGTGGAAGCAGTTTTAAAGAAAATGGAGGACAAAGCTAAGTCTATGCAGACTGTTAAAGATTTTTTGCAGGTGCAGCCTCCGAGTTTAGTAGAAATTGGCCTGCTAAGGGGTGGACATATCCTGCTTATGGTTCCCAGTCTAGGGGTAGGTCTAGACGTGGGGCAGGGCTCAAGGTTCGTTTAGGCCTAGATCAGACAGTTCACCTGCTCAGACTTCTGGTGAGGGCAGGGGTCAGTCCTTTCGTAAGCAGAACCAATGACCTGCCTTTTCAGCTGCCAGTGGACTCTCTGGCAGCTCCTTTGGGAGGAAGATTGTCTCTTTTCAAAGAAAATTGGGATTTAATCACTCAAGACAGATGGGTGCTGGATATCATTCATCACGGGTACAGATTTTATTTCCACACAATGCCCCCTTTCAAAGGCATGCCAGATGTTCCTCCTCCACAAAGAAAAGAGGTTCACAAGCAAGTTTCTCAGTTACTCCAGATAGGGGCTATTCAGCCAGTTCCTGTGTCAGAAAGGGGCTTCGGATTTTATCCTCGCCTGTTCCTAGTACCAAAGAAGGGGAACACGTGGAGACCAATTTTGGATTTATCTATCCTCAACACTTATCTGGACATTCCCAAGTTCAAGATGTTGACGTTACAGCAACTGTTACCTCTGCTGGGCAAGGATCACTGGATGGTAACTTTGGATCTCAAGGAAGCTTACCTTCATGTGCCCATAAGGCTAAGTTGCAGAAGGTATCTGCGGTTTGAACTGGAGATTTTCATTATCAGTTCTCTGCATTGCCCTTTGGCTTATCTACTCCAGAGTATTCACAAGGTTCTGGCTCCAGTGATAGCTTACTTCAGGCTTCAAGGCATTCAAATTTATCCTTACTTGGACGACTGCCTGATTCTGGCTCAAGAAAGGAACACCTTCTACAGCATCTGGAATATGTCATAGCAGTGCTAAGATGCCTAGGGTATTCTGTGAGCGAAATAAAGTCCAGTCTAGTACCCTCTCAAGACATGTGCTTTCTGGGTGTGAGACTGAATACAGCAGCCCAGATGGCCTTTTTAACCCCGGACAAACAAAAGAGTCTGTCACTTTACTTCCATCAACTATCTCATCAGTCCGTGCTGACTGCAAGGACAGTCCTTCAAGCATTAGGGTTCATGGCATCTTGTATTCTGGTGCTTCCCAATGCCAAACTGCATATGAGGAAGCTGCAATGGAATCTCAAAATGTATGGACACAGCACTGCCAAGATTTGGACACTGTCATTCAAATAATACCTTGCCTTCAAAAGGAATTCTTGTGGTGGGCTCAGGAATGTCACCTAAACAAGGGACTCTCTGTGACCCGAGTCAGATTTTAACGACAGATGCCTCGGACACTGCTTGGGAGCTCATCTAAATGGAAAGTGGATACAAGACAAGTGGCCTGCCAGACTACAGCATCTACATATCAACATGAAGGAGATGTTAGCAGTCCAGTTTGCATTGATGGCGTTCAAGGAGTTACTTCTTCCAGGGCAGGTGTTGATTCTGACAGACAACACAACTGTCATGTGGTACATCAACAAGCAAGGGAAACACATTCTTATCCTCTATGCAGGCAAGCAATGATTTTATGGGAGACTGCTAAGCCTGCAACTGACTCTTCAGGCAAGGTTTCTGCCAGGAGCACAGAACTCCTAGCAGATGTATTAAGCAGACAAATCATGGATCCCCACGAGTGGAAACTGGATCTTCATGTATTTCAGAAATTGACAGTGTCATGGGGAACACCAGACATAGATCTGTTCGCTTCTCCACTAAACCACCAGCTGCCAAAGTATTGCACAAAGGGGTTTCATCACACAGCTTGGAAAGTGGATGCTCTGTCTTTCAGTTGGAAAAACCTTCATGTCTATGCCTTTCCACCTCTACCTCTTCTTCCAAAGGTATTACTAAAGGTCAGACAGGACAGGCCAAGGATGATTTTGATAGCTCCAGATTGGCCTCGCAACACTGGTACCCACTTCTAAGGAGTCTTGTAAAGAAGCCTCCATGGCCTTTACCTCTGATTCCTCATCTGTTATCTCAGAAGGACGGTCATCTGCTCAATGTCAAGCTTCAATCTCTTCATCTCACAGCTTGGCATATTCTGTGTTGAAGCATGGCAGGTCTCAGCTTCCTCAACAAGTTTTAAATGTGATTATGGAAGCTAGAAGGCCTAGTACTAGGAGAGAAAATGGAAGAGATTTTTATTTTGGAGTACAGCTTTGGAGATTTCAGAGCCTAATTTGAGTGTGGCTCTTCAATATCTTACTGAATTATTGGACAAAGGTTTGTCTTTCTCTTCCATAAAGATTCATGCTGCAGCAATTTCAGCTCACTATGATTGTGACCCACCTTTGTTTTCGCATCTTTGTTCAAGCAGTTTCTTAGAGGGAAAGAATATATAAAGACCCCAACGAGCTCCTACTCCTGCTTGGGATCTCAATTTTGTGTTGGAAAAACTTACTCTACAACCTTTTGAGCCTGCAGCTACTGCTGAATTGAAATATTTGTCATGGAAGACTGCTTTTCTGTTGGCTATTACTTCTGCAAGAGGGTGTCTGAGTTGCAGGCCCTTGGCAGTAGAGCCCTTTTGATTTTCCATAATCCTTCCTTTATGCCTAAGGTGGTTTCTAGTGTGGCTTTAAACCAAACTATTCATTTGCCTTTTGCAGATCCTCGGATTGGCTTTGCATTGCATTTTGTTATTCCCATCATGGCAAAGAGGTTCCAGCTGGGATTAGGCCTCATTCCACTAGGGCTACTGCCCATTTCTAAGGGGTGGCAAACTAGGATATTCTGGAAGCAGCTACTTGGAGTTCAGTACATACTTTCTCTAGGCATTATCACCTGCCTATATACTCTAAGACTAGAGCTGGTTTTAAGCCTGTTTGTTTTACAGGCATGTTGTCAGCTCCTGCTACTTTATAATTTGCCAGCCTCCTTACCTCTGCTTTGGGATTCTACCCAATTGTCAGGACTGCATGTAGATGTTCGAGGATTTCCTTGCTGCAGTCCACCCCTCCCTCCTTCCCCTCTGTGTTTCAGGGTGGTTGTGTAGGTGAGTTTACATGCTTATATTTTTGTATATTACTGTATATATTGTACATGTTTTGGTGCAGGTTGTTTTGGGACTTGTCTTTTGGGTCTTCTGACATCTGGGGCAAGAAAAGACTGAGGAATGACTCGGTCATCAGTACTTGAGTACCCTGGCGTACTGGCGTCGCGTTTAGCATGATCTGGTATTCCTGGGACGCGGACTATACCCAATTGTCAGGACTGCAGCAAGGGAATCCTCGAACATCTACATTTATGGTAGGTACAAAACTGTACTTTATGGTGACTTTAAATTTAGCCACGTAACAGATGCTTACGTATTTAAATCCGGGTCCTTGTTGTATTATGATACACACTGAGGACGCTGTGAGCGAAACCGGCCACCGGTCTGTGTTTTAGTTGGGTGGTTAGCCTAATAAACTTCTTTACACCAACGCTTGGATTTACAATTATTTGGAGTGCTGGATATCATGTGAGCTTTATATATATATATATATATATATATATATATATATATATATATATATATATATATATATATATATGTATGTGTGTATATTTGTATCATCATCTTCTTCTTTTGGCTGATCCCGTCAGGGGTCGCCATAGCAGATCAACTGTTTCCATTTCTTCCTGTCCTCTGCATCTTGCTCTGTCACACCAACCACCTGCATGTCCTCTCTCACCACATCCATAAACCTTATCTTAGGCCTTCCTCTTTTCCTGTTACCTGGCAACTTCATCCTTAGCATCTTTTTCCTAATATACTTTGCATCCCTCCTCAGCACATGTCCAAACCAACGTAATCTTGACTCTCTGGCTTTGTTTCCAAACCTTCCAACCTGGGCTGACCCTCTAATGTACTTATTCCTAATCCTGTCCATCCTCGTCACACCCAGTGCAAATCTTAACATCTTCAACTCTGCCACATCAAGCTCTGACTCCTGCCTTTTTGTCAATGCCACTGTCTCCAACCCATATAACATAGCTGGTCTCACTACCCTCTTGTAGACCTTCCCTTTCACTCTTACAGGTACTCGTCTGTCACAAATCACTCCTGACACTCTTCTCCACCCACTCCATCCTGCCTGTGCTCTCTTCTTCACCTCTCTTCCACACTCACCATTACTCTGAACTGCTGATCCCAAGTATTTAAACTCATCCACCTTCGCCACCTCTACTCCCTGCATCCTCACCATTCCTCTATCCTCCCTCTCATTCACACACATATATTCTGTCTTCATTCCTCTACTCTCTAGAGCATATCTCCACCTATTTGTATTTGTATATATATATATATATATATATATATATATATATATATACATATATATATATATATATATATATATATATATATATATATATATATATATATACACACACACATACATACATATGTATATGTATATATATATATATATATATATATATATATATATATATATATATATATATATATATATATATATATATATATATATATATACACACACACACACATACATACATATGTATATATATATATATATATATATATATATATATATATATATATATATATATATATATATATATATATATATATATATATACATATATATATATATATATAGACATAAATACATATGTGTATGTATATATATATATATATATATATATATATATATATATATATATACATATATATATATATATATATATATATATATATATATATATATATATATATATATATATATATATATATATATATATATATATATATATATATATATATATATATATATATATATATATATATATATATATATAGTCCAATTTTCAGGTTATTGCTGAATCCAGGGCTGTGTTACAAGTTTCTGTGTTGCCCATACCTTACTTGGATAGAAGGAAGTTTCTCTGCTCACCTGTGAGAGAGAAGAGCTTTGAGCAGCCTGTCTGTCCCTGGAGGAGTGGTTTTAGCCCAGAAGTTAGTAGTTTATCGGCCATTTTGGGCTAATTTCTATCTCTTTCTCTTCCCTGCTATAAAAACCATATTTGGGCGGTTTTGTGTGCCAGGCAGCACCAGTTAGCTAGTGTTAAACTATTCTCGGCTCCACGAAGTCTACTCTCAGTTTTTCCCTTGGAACTAGACAAACCTTCAACTTTAGCAGTCAAACCATTCATTTCACAGTCAAGCACTTGCTTAAAACTCATAGCAAGCAATAATTAACCCTAGCACTATACCCCCCCTATGCTGTCCAGAAGGACAAGGCTCTCTGTTCGTCCCCACCAGCCAATCAGAAAAACAGCTTGCAACACACCACCAGTCTCACATAGACCTAATAAACCAACACCGGTAAATAACAGACAGGAATACATGAAAACATACTCTGAGGCTCTAAATAAAAATCTGCAAATGCAACAGAGTCCTCCAAAGCACACATCCAAGCAACCTCCACACCCCATCACCAACCATGAAACACATAATTCACATAATCAATGTGCGACGCAATCACAGTCCTTAAGGCAAAATAACATACCCAACACAATAGTCAGGCAGCACACTAATGTCCCACTAACTAGGCTGGACAAGGAAAAGGCTACAGTTCGCTGCCTGTCGGGAGCCAGGATCCGCCACATAACACAAGCACTTAGGTCACTCCAGAACAAGTACAAATATGGCTCTGTCATTGTCCATGTTGGTGTGAATGACCTGAGATGTACCTCCCTGGACTACATGAAAAGAGACATGGAAGAGCTCTCTGATCATGTAGCCCAGGCTGGTATGACCTGAGTAGCATCCTGCCCTCACCAAGAATGATGTCACAGTATAAAGAAAAAAATGATCATTTTCAAAATTGGCTAAGTTTCTGGTGTCATTCAAAGGGGATCCAGTATCTGTCCGCCTGGGATGACATGCTCAACAAGCCACGTTGCTTCACAAGAGATGTCTTGCACCTATCACCCTTAGGCTTTCGAATACTGGCCAAGGCTCTTGCCATCCCCAAAGTGCCTTTTTTATATATATGTGTGTTTGGCATAAATCTAAACCTGCAGATATTGAAAACAGGTACAAAGGCCCTTGAAAAGTAAGTTTATACCAGCAAACATCTGGGCATCTAATTAGCATAAGATCAAAATACCAAATATCATATAACTTCTCCTGACTTTAATGAACTGTTTTGCAAAATTCTACCATACTAGGTAATTCATTTTATTCCTCTTATTTCAAATTATTAATGTCACTAGTATATTATTCAAGTAGTGTAGTTTTTTTTAATACTAGATTGCTTTAAAAATCACGTGATGCATAGCATTCAGAATATTATGTGAAGAGATAAATCAAACTGTGCAGGCCTGAAAATAGGAATGTTCCTCCCAATTAAGGACAATTGTGAGTTCTGGCCTTTGGGGTTGTGAGGGGCTTGCAAGCTACTTTGGGTTGCAATAGGACTTGCCTCAGTAAAAATGCCGAAGTTTTCAATTTGTTTGGATGACGGTAAGACTGGTTGTTTTAATCTGGCTAAAACCTGATCTTGGTATAATTTAACAAGTCATTGTAGAAGCAGAATAAATCTGTATACCTCCCTTCTTCCAAAAATATTTTTTTCTCCATATTTATAAGTGATTTGTTCACAGTCATTCAAATCACAATGCAGTTCTTTAGTTCTTAGCCTAAAACCTTCAAGATGCTGATAGGTAATCTCTTGCTATTCGTCAGCTGCTGCATAACACTGCAAACGCAGGAGCAAGTCAAAACTTAGTTTCTGAATAAAAAAATGCAATAAGCTTAAAACTAAGATCATCACATTTGCCATACATACATTGTATTCTTTTTTTCAGAATAATAAGAATAATTTTTTTCCTGTCCCAAGCAGTCATCACCAAGGAACTGTAAAGGCAAATGAGCAGAATAAGCACAAACCATTTTCTGTTGAAAGTTACCTGCTAGTGTTCAATCAGAACTCTGTACAGTGAGATATCTGAATGCATTTTACAGTGATTCAAAATAAAAGGGACCTGACTGCATTCAACTTTTACAAACAGAACCTTAAGTTCTAAATCAATAAGTTCTATATAAGAATTTAACAGTGACTTTTAGAATTAATATTAAGGCTGCTTATGATGTTGTTCAAATCATTACAAAAAAGCATTCCCTGCTTTCATTCTGACTTGCCAGAAAAAAACTGCCATAAACTACAGCTCAGCTTTTTTGGTGTAATAAACAAAGTATAATATTAAATAATAATAGCGAGAAACTCCATCTTGACTCAGTCAGAAATTATCAGGATGTGTATAGTTTGAAACCTTTCTTTTGTGTTTCAAGGACATCTAGCAGTCATCTTGATATGCTCTTCATTCACTGCATTTGAAGGTAAAACAGAGAATTCCACCAAGTGTAATATTATGTCCTCATAACATGGTAACCTTGTGCGTTGAAACATGAATCCATTCAAACAATTCACCTCTCAGGTCACCAATTATGCAGAATGCACATGCCTCATTTCACTGTCTGCTGTTTTTATTCAGCTGTCCATCAATTCGTTCTGCTCTTTCGTCAACCTTACCGTGTCCTCTACCTTTCATGCGCCACCAAACAAGTTATCATTCCACTTAAAAGATATTGCCTGATGTCATGCAACTGATCTGTCTCTCTCTCTCTCTCTCTCGCTCTCTCTCTCTCACTAACATCTATAAGAGCAGCAGGGAGCTACTGTTTGCATCCTGGCAGATTTTATTTTTAAGTCTACCTCGTTACTTTTCATCATTCCCACTGGCCAAATTACATCCATCATGAATATTTAATAAATATAAAGCTATTTTGGAATGCCATTTTTTTCCAGTCAGTGTTTGAATTCTATAAACATGATTTTATAATTCTCTTCACATCTGATATAGCTTACTTCTAAGTCCCAGTACTCAAGTAATGAGGAGTGCTTTAAATGTCTGTACTGTATCACCTGCACTCTTCCATCACCAGAGTTACTAATCATTGTGAAACGTAGTTAAGGTTTAGCATTTTAATTCATTTATAAAATTATATTATTTCTAAGGATGTTGCTAGTAATGAAGCTTTGTTATACAGTCTCTACATAGTCTGTCAGGTGTAAAAGTCATTTCCATGTTTTTCAGAAATTACATTATGTTTTATACTATCTCTCCAATTTCTATGACTCAGGATTAGAACTTAGGTTTGTAGAATAGCAGTGGTCACTAGTTTATTGTGTAAGGATTTTATTCTTAAGATGAATATACAAGAATTAGACTTTCATAGATACATCTGTATACTCTCTGAAAAAAAAAGATTTGTTAAATTTTATATTAGTGAGAGTTGTGTAAATATTATATTTGGGCACATTAGATTTACGGCACCCCATCCAAAAAAAATAAAATACATTTAAACAAGAGTTCATATACATGTTAAAATGTAAGACTAGATAAGAGAAAGATAAAAATAAAAGAAACCAAATGATTACTGTTTTAATGAGATAATTCCTTTGTCTTTTTTTAAACTGTCAATAAGATTTTTATAAACCACAGGTGATAAAACGATATTTTAAGCAATATGTTCTTGACAATGAAAACAACAGCACACAGAACAACAAAGTTCAAGAAAAATAGCTTCCTTGATGTGCAAATGCAACATAAAGAAATAGAACACAGAAGGTTTTTTTATAGAATAACAGGTGGGGTAAGATCAGTGATGAATGATATGGTATATACATGTTCTGCATATTATAGCAATAACCCACACCCAGAAGTGGGTTATTGCTATTATACCATGACATTATTTAAGAAAAGAAACTGTTACTTTTCTTAAATAATGGCATAGTATAATGCCTGTTTACTGCCCTTCCGCAGATGTCTTGGCATCCACGGCAGTTCTGATGTACTGCGCGCGCAGTACATCAGAGTTGTATAAAGAAGCAAGATCTCCGTTGCTTTTTATCTCTTTCGCTAAATGAGTTTAACATAGAGACAGTTTTAAAATAAGCAACGGACATCTCTGTTGCTTATTTTAACTGTCTCGCTATGTTAAACTCATTTAACATAGCGAGACACAAAAGCAACGGAGATCTTGCTTTCTCCGTTGTTTTAAACACTGCCTCGCTATAGAAATGGGTTTAACATGGCGAGACAGTTTAAAATAAGCAACGGAGATCCGTTGCTTATTTTAAAGCTCCTATGTTAAACCCATTTAACATAGCGAGTTATACTAATGGAAAAGTCCGACCTTTTCCATTAGTATAACTCGATTTACAACGGGCACGCTGGCCAATCAGCGTGCACGTTTTGGGGGGATCATGGTATAATACATTATATTCTCTACTGTAGAAGGAATATAAGCATATTAATAGAAATTAAATCTTGGTCTAAAAAGATAGAATGGAGTGGAGATAATAGCACTGTCTATTACACAGGCAACCTAGGTTGAAATGGTGAACCCATCCCCTGAAGAAATGTCAGGGATAAGTACAACAGTATGGACAAAGGTCAGCTAAGTTATTGGGGGGGGGGGCAATGGGTTCTTTTCCTCCACAGAAGCATCCTTTGGAACTGAACAGAAGTCTGGCTTTGAATATACAATCATTTGGAGGGTCTGCTTGAAGATGTCATGCCATCATAGTACTACCAGTGGGTCTACAACTGAGTCTATTTTATGCTTTACACACAGGACCATTGAAGGAATGAAGGTATAATTAAAATTACCCTCACCAGTCATGAATGATGATTGGTTGTGTCATACGCTTATGTTTTCCTCCTTTGGCTATTTGGACTTGCATAGAACAGGGTGAAAATGGGTTGCCTTGGCTCCCAAAGTAGTTTGAGCGTTCATTTGAAGGGACCTAAAAAGAAATAAAAGAAATAAAAAAAAAATGCATGTGCAGCAAGCTCAGGGTTTGAAGCTAGAATGAGACGATGATTCAAAATTCAAGGTTTGGATGTTGTTTCCTGCAACAAGCATTGCACTCCAGTTTAGTATCAAAAATCTTAAACAATTCAATGTGTTTATGGCCATTAAAATGAAATGTAATAATATCTCATGTATAATATCTTTGAAACAGAACACTTGTAGCCATGAGGACATACACTTATGCCAGCAGCATTTGGCCTCAGCCTACCGAGTCTGCTTGATGATACAGCCTGTTCATTCAATCTGCATACCTTCCCTTTTATACCCCTTTACCACTAACTCAAGCTCATTAAAAACAATCAGTGTTTCATATTTTTCCACCTCATCTGTTCAGATGTTCCTGTGTCTATACCACAATGCGGGATGCTTTCACACTTCTCTTGAAAGCGGTACCTTAAAGCTATCATCTGTGCCACACTCTGCTGTCCTCTCTTCTACATACTTTTATATTCTAAGACATAATGTATTACTTTCTTTAATCTATGCACCTATCTCACATCTCTGCTGTCTCGTTTCTTCAAAAGTGTACATCCTCAGCTGCCTTAGCTTTTTCTCATACATCAGTCCCTTCTGCCTCTTTGACATTATGGTTAATTCATTAAAACACACTCCAACAAGGATATCTCTTTTTCCTTATGAATTCCCCCAAATTACACAGAATACTATAGGTGAGTCCTTAATGCTGTGTAGAGTGACAGAAATCCCCCACCCTGACCCACTCAACAAACACCATCTTTTTGACATTGGCTATTACTCTCTTTTCGTTTGTTTTTTTTTTCATCTGAACATTATCTTGACACCTCTGTATATATTGACTATTTCTTAACATAATTACTTCTCATTGATACACTATTCCTGTCACCTGCCAATGGCAAAAAATGGCTTTTTATAGTGTTGAAACTAAACTTCTGTTTGGGAGGCAGAACTAGCACTTCCAGAGATGACAGCATGGCTGTTCATTTCTGCACTCAATTGATAGGAAAGATTTAATGTTTGTTAAGATTGCTGGCACCTGATTACAGAAATGGCATGGAAAGTTCTTCTATCCAAACAGAAACCAATATCAGGCATTCAAGTGTCTTACGGCAGCAGATGTGTCTGTTACTGAGAAAACTAGCAGGGGTAGCTGATAGTGGCCAAATGAAAATAAAAATCTCTATTAGCAGCTTTAGAAGAAAGGGAAAAGAATGAATAGGATGCAGAACTACAGTTTATGCAGAAAGACAAAGTGAATGATCTTGGAAACAGATCTAAAAGGCAGAATATCATAACAGATGGGATACAGAAGAACTATTCAAGGAACTGCTGAAGGAGAAACATACATTATTGCTGACATTTCATGGTGTACAAAAAACAGATATGGCACTCCACATACATGTGTTTGTCTGTTTTAATTTTTTTCAGACAGAGGAACTCATATTCAAGAAAGCCAGATGGCAAAAAAGTGTCGTTGTATAAAGATATAAACATTAAACCTTGTGCGGAAAGAGATTCATCTAGCTACTGATCCTGCATGAGTTATGTGGAGTCTCCTCAGTGCTGGAATAGCCTCCCAGGCTCATAGTGATATGGAAGGATGAGACACTGGTCTTGCAGTCCATAGATGAAGACCAAAACTTTATTTTTTATATATAAACTGGGCTGATTTTGTTTTTGTCACAAGTCTCCACTGACAATCAAGCCTTCACCATGGCTGCTCTACTCACACCTGTGTTCCTCTAGGGGGAGGGACAAATGAACATGGAGTGGCCCCTGTATCTGCATGGGATATGGATTTTTTACTTTAATGCTATTGTGTTTATGATGAATGCCCATTGATGCCTCTGAAGTCGATGTACAATGGACATTGTGTGAGTTTATCACTCACTTCCACAAGTGGTGTGAGACTACAGATGCCATGCCCATACTTGAAGCAAATGCCTTCATTGACTCTCTGATCTTCATGAAGAAGCTCAGATAAATCACACTTTCCCTGTTATATGCACCCTCCACACCCATCTGAGAAAAGCAAGTGATTTCAGGCTTCTGTTCTCTTCCTACTCTAGACAGCTTGATTAGAACTGGGACTGTTAACTGATCTTCTGGGATATAGTCAGGTTTTATATCTCTATACCATGGAGCTGACTTGGATTGGTATGAGAGTTGGAAGTGGCTCTAGAGCCTTATCTAATCACTTGACAAGACTGAAAGTTCTTAAGAGATCTCACACAGCATCGGCCATGATTATACTGCCAGCCAGTAGCATGGCAGTATTGAACAGGAAGTCAGAGGCAGGAAGTAGCTTACCCAGGGTGGCATAATGAAGACAACCACACAGAAATTGGCCTGGAGATCACTGAGCCTGGAACACACATGAAAAGGTGAAGGTATGCCCTGTGGCAAAGCAGGAGAACTCATAGGCCTGCAATACATTACTCATGGGGTGAAATCCTTTCTGACAGTTCTGAAGGTTTTGATAAGAGCTGTTAGAAATGCTAGAGTCCCTGGATTCATCTGCATGTGAGATATGAGGACAAAAGTTGGATGAGAGTTAATAAAGTACAGAAGAGAAAGCAGAAAAGAAGGGAATAGGGATAGTAGACCACAAAGTAAAAGAGTGGTAAGTTTAAATCTTTTATGTTATGTTTTGAACACCTTAACTTTTGTAATGATTTTACTCTAAATGTAGGTGTTACTTGAATTTGATCTGAGCCTGAGGCTGTTCTGGCATAAAGAGACAAAGTCCTCAAAATGGCCTTAAGGTCTGAATTTGAGTAGCAACTTGAGTACTAGAAGAACTGGATGGGGAAGAATTGAAGAAATCAGTCAGTGCTGGCTTGTCAGCCTGAGAAGAGGGTGAGATAGTTCCAGTTAGTTTGTCATCTAAAAAATCAAAATCAAGTACAATCAAAGGGTGCGAGACCTAAGGATGGTTCCTCTGCTACCAATATAGGTTTTTTACCTTTTCCGGTGAAATTTCGAGCACACAACAGGACTCGGTCGAACAGCAGAGAAAGAAGAAAGAGAAAGTACTCCGAAGAGAACACGGAGGTAAGGAGAAAGCAAAGGACTTAATAGACTTACTGTTTAATTTGTCAAGTAGATTACTGAATGAACATGAAACTAGCCTCCTTAACAGAGGCTTATCGTTTGTTCCGTCACAGTCAAGCAGCTTATCTGAACTGCTCATAGATCTATGAATATTTTCTAGAAATGTGTCTCTGAAACTGTTATTTAAAGATGAACCAGTGATAGCCCAACGGACCAAGAACTATTATAAGAAACCTAGTGTCTATATACCAGACACCCCAGCCATTGTCAATTGTTTTTTACAAGTTTGTGAACATGAATTCTATGAGTACTTTTCTAACACCATGGACAGTAGAACAAAACGTCATTTGTATTATAACTTGAGCTATAATGAGAAAATAGCACTAAAGAATTTTAAGAAAGATTTAGATCTTGTTATTAGGCCTGCTGATAAGGGTGGTGGCCTCGTTTTGATGGACACCCCTTTTTACAATGAATTAATGTATAACATGCTAAGTGATACTGAGAAGTATATAAACATTAATTACTTAGATTTAGATAGATTAATTTTTCAGGTACATGACGCTTTGTACGAATTGTGGATGTGTGGGCAGTTGTCCAAGGAGTTATATGATTATTGTCTCATTGAATGCCCATTAGTTCCATTGATAAAGGGACTTCCAAAAATGCATAAACAACAAACTCCTCCACCACTACGCCCCATAGTGGCAGGAGACAAATGGCTGACTGAAAATGTATCCATTTATTTAGAATCCAAATTAGGACCCTTAGTAAAGACCATTCCAACCATATTGAGAGACACCCAGCAACTATTAAATGACTTAACATGCATTGATCTAGTATCAACATCATCTTTGCTCCTAGTAGCTATGGACGTCAAGAACCTATTCACAGTTATACCGAATGAACAAGGTATTGACGCCATTAGAGAAACAATGTGTAGGAATACCATCATTGATAAAGATACTCAGTCCCTTATAGGTACTTTTCTAGATCTAGTACTTAACAACAATGTTTTCTCTTTTAATGAGAAATTATACAAACAAGTGTGGGGGGTCGCTATGGGCACCCCCTGGGCTAATTCATATGCTAATCTGGTCATGCACAATTGGGAATATCATCATGTTTTTAACAGTAAATATCAAGCAAATATAGTGCTGTATAGGCGCTTTGTAGATGATATTCTTATGCTTTGGAGAGGTGATAGTGATTCCCTAGAGGAATTTCAGACATATTTAGAGTCTACCACAGATTATCTGATGTTTACCCTAGAATATTCTAATGATACAATAAATTTTCTGGACGTGACTATTTCCATCAATTTAGACTCTACTATAACTACTAAGATATACAGGAAGGAGTGCTGGAAGAATGCCATCCTTCAATATAGTAGTATGCACCCTAGACACATTTTTGCAAACATAGTTAAAAGTCAATATCTGAGAGTCTGTAGGTTATGCAGTAATGAAATTCAAAAAAAACAAGAAATTTTAAATCTGAGGGAATTATTTTTGATGAGAGGATATCCTACTAGTCTAGTAGATGGAATTATTAAAGTTATTCCACAACCTGCTGAAGGTTTATGTAATCAAAGCAATTATACCTCCAAGCACAAATTGTATGTAAGAAACGAAATGGAAGATATAGAACATAGCCCATTACAACATACACCTGGATGTCTTGGTTATAGGACACAGGTTCCTTTTGTTATCAGATACACCAATGACAATTATAATATTACCCAGATTATAAAAAGAAATTGGAATATTCTAGCAGTTAATCAAGATATAAAGAGAATCGTAGGCAGCACCCCTAGTTTTTGCTACAAGAATAGCAAGAATTTAAAGAGACTTTTGTGCAATGACAGATATTTCAAAAGAAATATATCTAGCAGAACACCTGATTTAGGGACTCTACCTTGTAATTGCTGCAATATGTGTAAGCATATTATTACAGATACACATTTTTATATACCAGGACTTAACCAGGATTACTATTTTAATGTACAAGCCAATTGTAATACCTCCAACGTTATATACCTGGCTACATGTGATAAATGCCAGGCATTTTACGTAGGTTTAACTACGAGGGAATTAAAGAAACGTATCTACAATCACACCTATGAAATTAGGAAAGCGGTCTTGACAAATGTTCTAGCAAAACATGTCAAAGATTATCCTAATCATAGGTTTTACTTTTGTGTAGTACAAGTTGTTAGAAGATTGAAAATAGGAGGAGACACTATGATACATTTAGAGAATATAGAACTTGAATGGATTCTGAGATTGAGAGCGCATATATCTCCAGGGTTAAATAGTATTGTTAGTTTAAAATCTATACTAGCTTCGAGATAGTCTTGTCATCACCTGCTTATTACAGCCATCACATCTGTTTTTCTTATTTTTATCCTATTGTCTTTCTTCCTACCTCAATTCCTTCTTCTTTTCTCCTTTTTTCTTCTCTTCCTTCCCCCCTTTTCCTTTCTACTTTTTCCTTTTTCTTCTTCTCCTGTCCCTTGCCCCCTCCCCCCACCCCCTTCCTCCCCCTCCCCCCACTCTTGTTTCCCATCTCAGTCTCTTTTTTTTTCTTTTTTTCTTTCTTTTTTCTTTCTTTTTTTCTTTCTTTTATCCTTTCCTTCCCCTTTTTCCTTGTTACTTTTAGATGTGAATTAAAGTGACTATCAATTAGTTGTTTTGACATATGATGGATTTCTTATCTATAAGTATTATATTTCTAATAGATTAAATTAATATCAAATATAAGCTATTAATTTATGTTGGTATTTAAGACCATTTAGACATTATTATCTTATATACCACATATTTCTAATTTTAGTGATTTTAAGCATCATAATTTGTACATGTACATACTATTTATTGATTAGTTAATCATATAATATAGTATTAATGGTTAGAATATACATATCTATATGTTTTCCGATATGTAAACCTCTATATATGACAACATATACATGTGTATATATACATTTATCTCTTTCTGTAGTTGATATTTATATATATTTTATATTTCTTATATGTTCTATACATATTTTAATATATTATTGGATTTATATATGCTCATCTAAGAATTGATACTGTCCTTGACAATTGGTGAATTTTTGCACAGCTAAACACACGTTGTTAAAAACTAAATATGTTTTAGTTGATTATTCTAAAATGCTTATAGCTAAAAGCATATAGTTCAATACACTGTGTATTAGGCTCTGTTTTGTTTTGTTTAATCTAACTTCTCATTATTGTCAAAACTCCTATAAATCTATATTAGAGTTTCTTAGGAGTGAGCTATAGCTTTATTTTTTAAATGACTCTAACTCACATCTCTGAATGGAAGTTTTGAAGTAAGATTTGAAATGCAATGAATTGATGTTAATTATATTATTGTTTGACTATCTAATTGAATGAAAGAAAAAGCGGGAAATTAAGGAATGTTTCTTGCTATATAAGCTTCCAGCTTTTTATCAGTTATTGTAACCTGAAGAAGCATACAGTCCGTATGCGAAAGCGCTTGTTATTTTTAATAAAACCTTCAGTTTTATATCCTTACATCGTGGTGATCTTTGCTTGGTGTTCCTGGGATCCTGCATGAGTTATGTGGAGTCTCCTCAGTGCTGGAATAGCCTCCCAGGCTCATAGTGATATGGAAGGATGAGACACTGGTCTTGCAGTCCATAGATGAAGACCAAAACTTTATTTTTTATATATAAACTGGGCTGATTTTGTTTTTGTCACAAGTCTCCACTGACAATCAAGCCTTCACCATGGCTGCTCTACTCACACCTGTGTTCCTCTAGGGGGAGGGACAAATGAACATGGAGTGGCCCCTGTATCTGCATGGGATATGGATTTTTTACTTTAATGCTATTGTGTTTATGATGAATGCCCATTGATGCCTCTGAAGTCGATGTACAATGGACATTGTGTGAGTTTATCACTCACTTCCACAAGTGGTGTGAGACTACAGATGCCATGCCCATACTTGAAGCAAATGCCTTCATTGACTCTCTGATCTTCATGAAGAAGCTCAGATAAATCACACTTTCCCTGTTATATGCACCCTCCACACCCATCTGAGAAAAGCAAGTGATTTCAGGCTTCTGTTCTCTTCCTACTCTAGACAGCTTGATTAGAACTGGGACTGTTAACTGATCTTCTGGGATATAGTCAGGTTTTATATCTCTATACCATGGAGCTGACTTGGATTGGTATGAGAGTTGGAAGTGGCTCTAGAGCCTTATCTAATCACTTGACAAGACTGAAAGTTCTTAAGAGATCTCACACAGCATCGGCCATGATTATACTGCCAGCCAGTAGCATGGCAGTATTGAACAGGAAGTAGCTTACCCAGGGTGGCATAATGAAGACAACCACACAGAAATTGGCCTGGAGATCACTGAGCCTGGAACACACATGTAAAGGGGAAGGTATGCCCTGTGGCAAAGCAGGAGAACTCATAGGCCTGCAATACATTACTCATGGGGTGAAATCCTTTCTGACAGTTCTGAAGGTTTTGATAAGAGCTGTTAGAAATGCTAGAGTCCCTGGATTCATCTGCATGTGAGATATGAGGACAAAAGTTGGATGAGAGTTAATAAAGTACACAAGAGAAAGCAGAAAAGAAGGGAATAGGGATAGTAGACTACAAAGTAAAAGAGTGGTAAGTTTAAATCTTTTATGTTATGTTTTGAACACCTTAACTTTTGTAATGCTTTTACTCTAAATGTAGGTGTTACTTGAATTTGATCTGAGCCTGAGGCTGTTCTGGCATAAAGAGACAAAGTCCTCAAAATGGCCTTAAGGTCTGAATTTGAGTAGCAACTTGAGTACTAGAAGAACTGGATGGGGAAGAATTGAAGAAAACAGTCAGTGCTGGCTTGTCAGCCTGAGAAGAGGGTGAGATAGTTCCAGTTAGTTTGTCATCACAGTGCAGCAAGAGGAAGTTAGCTAAAGCACCAGAATGGCCAGGTTCAGGGACATGAGCTTGGTTCTTCCTGGTCAGTAACTGTCTGTCATAGCATATGGGTCCAAAGTATGCACGTGCATGTCGGGAAGGGGTATAAGTCTCATTGACGACTCAGGTGATTATGACACCAAGCAGGGGTGTGGTGTAATGGCCTCATAAAAAAAAAAATTACTTTTCTATAATTGTACAAACATAAGTTCATAAAGCCCATGTCCTGCTAGGTACAGATGTAAATATTGATGGAAACTTATGCTATGCTGTGTAATTACTGCATGTAACTCTATTGTACTGTTGAATTTCTATGACCTTATATGCCATTGTAAATATCAGATATTTAACTCTGATGTCCCATAAATTATACATAAATTGATGCACTGATAGAAGTATGGGACATTTAAGGATGTATAATGTATTTATCCTGCCTCCTATTGTTCTCTGCTGTTATAGGTGGCCTAGGTTGTGACTGAAAAGGGTCATCTGACCAGTTAACCCACACAGTCATCATATAAAATAAATAAACAAATAAAAAATGTCCTCATTGCCAGGCTGCCAGTGAGAGCACAAACCACTCCCATGGCTGTCTAGGTGATGGCTTCCCTGGTTAGTTCTCACCCTTGTACTGGAGATTCCCCAGTGGTGGGGGGAATAAACAGCCTATGACTGTTAGGAATACGTTTGATGGTTGACAGCTATGCCAGTGAAAGGATATGGAAAATGACCATTCAGGCGTTTCTGCAGAGTAAGTGTACTGTTAGTTTAATTAGTAAGGGTATAGAATATCACCACATTTATAGCCCCTGTGGGCTATCACTACTGTCTGTTCCCTACCAGTCAACATTCTCAATGGCTTCTCAAACAGGCAGACAGGTTAGTACTAGAATACATTCATGAGAAGTAAAGTGCTGTCTTTGGTCTTGAAAGATAGAGGGTGGATAGTAAGTGCTGGGGAAATGATCTAGCAAATATCTTATTTTGGTATCTACGCATCATTTTTGGTGAAGGCAAAATACTAGTCAAGAACAGTGTTTTTCTGGTCTCTAACATATAAAGAGTAAATTTCATCATGTTTCTCTGCATGTTGCTGTTGGTAGAGCACATCAGGGCATCTGGTTTAGGTGATCTTAGGACCCTTGAGATCCTGGCACTGGGCAAGCAGCTTACAGTCACCATGTTCAAGAACAGTCTGGTGTGTGTGGAGTCTGCATGCCTAACTATAGAGTCATCTATAAATATAACCTTTTGCAGAGTTAATGGGCCTTAATGGGCTTAGGACTACTTACCTGGTGACTTGTGTGAATTGCAGTATGTGTGAGTGGACAGTGTAGATGTTGCCTTTTGTGTTGGAGGCTGGGATATTTTAGACTTTATTCTAGGAGGCTTTGGCATTTTTTTCTTTACAGCCTCAGTATTGTTATGAGCCTAGTGATGTATTGTGACTAGTGTGGTGTTGTGTATGTATAATGCTTACTGAAAGCAGACTGATGCAAGAAATTTGCCTCCATATTTCTTAAATGTTTACATCTCGTGGGTTGTACTATCAAATGTTAGAAGCAGTGAACAATCATTAAGCACAAGGCAGCTGGTAGACTGCCTTAGAATACTTAGGCCCACAATGACTTAGAACACATATGCAAATCATCCACTTATTCGGTTCAAGGCGCTAGGAAGCCAGAGCCAATCCTGGCACTCAGTGGGTGTAAAGCAGAAAAAATAGTTATGGATATGAGATGCAAATCTATTGTAGGATACACACACTCACACACACACACACACACACTTGCACTTTGGAGTATATGAGGAAACTGAAGCATCCTAGAAAATTCTCAAGAACACAGGGAAGCTATTTAGACTGTTTACCAAAACAAACCAGCCAAGAACTGAACTGGAGAACCAAATGCTATGATACAAAAATGGCAACTGTTGTACCACACTGAGCAAACTATATAACATAACAAAAACATTCTGAACACTGGGAGGATTACCAAACTATTCACCTCTTTTGACATTGTAATACCTCATATTTAACCTCACTGTAACTTTTATAAATCTAACAAACATTTTTCTCCTACACATAACATTTCTTGTATCGATATGCATATGTCCAACTGGCTTTCATCTCTGAAATTACCACAAAAAATATGGTTATATCAGAAAGAATGTAGTTAAATGGAAGGATGTAATTAATATTACTTTACTAGACAAGCAGCTTTCTAATCGCATGGTCATTGATCTTGCATAATCAAAAGCAAAATTTTAAACTGTCAGAGGTTTAGGTGGCTCTGGTGTGTGGCGAGAGAAAAAAAAGGTTGCTTTGATCTGACGCTCCTCAACATTAGACGAGCTCCAGGTCTTAATACACAACTGACTGACAGCAAAAAAAGAAAAAGAAAAAAGGGAGACTTTGATGTAATGCTCTCAACAGCAGAGAAATAGGTTCATAGGTGTGTACTAGGCTAATGGCCCTGGAGCCTTTACAATCCTAGCTCAAAAAATTGCCCTGGTGCCACACCACCTATTGTTAGTTCAAAGTGCCTGTATCTAGTAGGGCAACTGGAGTGATCCCTGGGGTGAACTTTCTGTTACCCATCCACTCGTCGAGATTTCTCTTGAAGAGGGCCAGCGAGGTGCTCTGCTTGACATGAATGGGAAGCTTATTCCAGAGAATGGGCAGTCTCTGGGTGATGAACCTGTCCCTCCAGCATGTTCTGTTGATTGTGGTAATGAGGTTGAGATCTCTGGCGTGTGTGGCATGGGGGGACTGGGATTTCTTTAGGTGTAACATTTCAAGTAGGGTTGGGTTGGATATGGCTTTGTAAGTCAAGCAGAGATCACCTCTAAGTAGACGATAAGAGACTGAGAACAGCTGAAGTTTCTTGAGTCTGTCCATGCAGGACATGGACATGTGTTGAAGGCCTAGGATCATTTTTGTGAGGTACTTTTATGGCAACCAGCTGTTGTAGGTGTCTGGTCAGGTACATGCCAAACAGGGCATTATATATTCGATGAATTATATAATGAGGGATGAGTAGAGTGGGATGATGACCTCTTTCTTCCTGGATGTGAAACCTTTGGTTATGAGATGTGCCACGTAGAAGGACTTTCTGACCATAGTGGCAATGTGGTGGTCGAAGGTAAGGTTGTTGACCTGGGTGCTCAGATCTCTTATGGCCCCTTCAGTGTTCAGTGGGCTCCCATCAACATGGTAATTAGTGGGAACTGAGTGTTTTCCAAAGGGAATGATAACGCATTTTTTGGCATTCAGCTTAAGGCCATGATTCTGACACAAGTCATTAGTCTCAGTGAGGCCCTTTTGTAGGATGTCTGTATCACCTGGGGAGTTGATAATGACTCCTAGCTTGCAGTCATCAGTAAACCTGGTCAGTCAGAGTCACTCTGTGTTGGCCTGGACTTCTGAGAAGTAGATGCCAAACAGGAGAGGGCCAAGAACTGAGCCCTGTGGGACTCCACTCGTGACTGGGCAGCAGTCTGACTTGGAGTTTGCAACTTTCACTCTGTGGATCCTGTCTGTGAGCAGTTAGTTAATGGGGCTACACCAAAGGAGAATTTACAAAAGTTAGATTGAGAAGTGAGAAGATTGAAGGATGAAGGGCTTGCATGTATTTTTTAGATAGCATAAGTAACTGATCTGAGTTCTAAGAATCAAGGCTTGGCATTTTCTACAGCACAGTTACCAGCTGTGGTTCCATTTAACACACCCATTTCTTCTTTAGATATAATTTCATCTTCAGTGCGCACTTCATCTATTGCATCACATTTCAAAGATGAGTTAAATTTTCTCCCTCAGTATAAATTAATTTCCTTCAGCCAACTTTTCCATTATTGTGATTGGACTGGCACTGTTAAGTGTATCAAAGATGTTTATTTTTGTTTCTTAAAAGTAACTTTAACATCAGTAACACCCACTATTTTATATGTGTTCTTGTAACTCAATTACAAGATAATTTGTTGCAAAACTTATGTTTTCATTGAATTTCAGTTCATTCTTAATGCATCAACCTCAAAATCCACAGGCCTGACATCTATCTGTATTTATACTATAACTGGGTTCATGTAACTTTGCACACTTTTTGAAGGAAAAATGTACTTTAGGCAATCTGACCTTTCACCCTCAGCAAAAATTCAGTAAGACTACTCAGTATTAAACGTTGCATCCACTCTGACTCATTGAACTACAACTCTCTTTGTACAACTGGATGGGAAATCAACAGGACAAAAATTAAATTTAAGTGTTTTTTTTTCAGGCAGCCATGCCCCTATTCAGTCCCATTTGGGGCAAATAATTTGTATCCCTGACCTTAAATATACCAGCTACAAGACAGAACAAAGATACAGTAGGGAGATATCTTGGCATTGTTTTGCAGCAGTAACCCCCCCCCCCCCGATGCGCAGTAGCAAGGCCCATGCCCAAACCCAGCACAACAGGCTGCCCACATGAATAAGCATGAAGATAGTGAGGTATTCTGCATGAATAATCATTCATTATTAGTGGCATGCGGTAAACATTAAAAGTGAAATTAACATTGTTGGCAAAATAGAATCTTTTACTTTAATTATCTTTTATAAGAGGGACTGCTCAGAGTGCATTATTTTGTACTTTTTATCTTTTTCTACGTTGTTTTATTTTTTTTTAATGTTGTTATTGCCTAACAGTCTATTATTTGTTCTATTTGATTTTCTCTTTATTGTCCGAACGTCATTGTTAAAATGAATAAACATAACATAATTTGAATCTGATGTTTTCAACCTCTGGCTTCAAGAGTTTGTGGCAAAGACATCCAGTGATCCATGTAGCCAACAAATATTATTTTTTCCCTGCACTTTTTGCTGGCCCTGTACCCCCTGTGTATACAAATACAAATTATTTCCCTGCACTTTTTGCTGGCCCTGTACCCCCTGTGTATACAAATACAAATTATTTCCCTGCACTTTTTGCTGGCCCTGTACCCCCTGTGTATATAAATACAAATATACCAACTCTGAGATCACAGTACTTTGAGGAAGCAGGTAAACTACTTGTGATGTCACAGGCAAATCTACATGACATGTCAATCATGCATCATTTGCATGCCGCATCATGGCTATTAAGCATGTTGATCACTATGGCCATGCCCATTCCTGAGGGAAATGGCTGGGGGTTACTGTTGTAAAACATTGCCGATATCTTATAATAGAAAGGGATTCCTGCCAGTGCATACTTAGAAATCACACTGGCAATGATCTCTCATGAAAACACTGATGAAGGAGTTGAAGACCAATAAGCTGTGCTCAGTGAGTTAAAAAGCCTTAAACTTCATGTCATTTCTTTCAGTACAGATGCTTACAAAAGATTTCTTATTTTAACAGTTCTTGCTACTATCTCCAATATGATTTTAATTTATCCACCACACAAAAAGTATTTCCTGACATATGGAAGAAGGCTATAGTCACTAAAGCCCCCAGATCTATGATATCATCCACGGCCTCTTACTTTCAAGCAGTGCCCCTGTCTTCTTCTCCCAATAAAACAGTATGTCGACCCATTAACAAGACTTCACTAAGCACAGAGGTACCCAAGCAGAGCTAAACTCTTGGTGGACATTATTCTCACCATTGCTAACAAAAGTAACCTTAGTACAGCCCTCTTTATAGACCTCAGCAAAGTTTTTAATTCTGTAGACCACATTTTCCTGTCCCATTCCTTTGCTTTCTTTAGCTTTGGTTCTTCTATTGTACAACTAATCAAAGCAGGTGTTCACAAGGTTCTATAGTCACTCCTAGCCTCTTCTGTAGCTTCACCAACTCTCTACTATATGATCTGAGGACTCCTACATCATTACGTACACTGATGACATTACCTTCTTCTATTCTTTTAACAACTACAATACTATCTTCATGGAACTGAAAAACTCCCTTCATAAGCTGCATAAATGACAACTCCACAAACACCTCACAATGAATCACATAAAGACCAAAGGCATGTGTTTTAGGTCTGCTCATAAGCTAGCCAAGTTACCCCCACTGCCTACTCCCCTTTCCTATATCCCCCACCTAAATGAACAAGTTTACTCATTCAGATCCCTAGATCCAACACTAGACCTATGCATTAAATTATTCCTGCATGTTGACAGCATAATGGCTACAATCATCCATAGCCTGCAAGACTGTCACAGAATTTCACATTGCCTCAATCAAGATGGGAGAAAGTCTACTGAAAAAAAAGCCTTAAACTGTGGCTTGAATAGTTTGAATATAGTCATATGATTACTTTAGAAAGTATAAAACAAAATCTGTCACTTTATGCTGTTCTCCCCTAAAAGTGAACATACACACTGTGTCACCCTCTAGTATGCCACTGGTTCACCATTAAGGCACAGAGTAACCTACTGCTCTTCAGCCTAATCCACAAGACACCGAAGAGTGAACCCATCACTTTCCTTAGTCAAAGACTTAGCAGATAAACCTTGTACCTGCTGAGATCTCAGTCTAATACTGCCCAGATTATAAGCAGATCTAGACATTCCCTTTTCTCCAGAATTACTCTCCTATCTTACAAATGTATGTCATGCTGTACTTTAGCACTCATCCCGTTACATATGCCCTAAAATATATAGCTTCTCCCTTACTCCAATCTAGGCTTCATCTACACCATAGATTTTTTTCTATACAAACCACATGAGCTTTATTAAAAATACTCCCTTTCGTACAATAACCTTCCTGTCTTCCTAATCTCATTTTTATTTCACTTTATTTTTCTATCCATCCCTATTTTCTCAAATCTACTTGTAGCATCCCATAAACTGACATCTACCTCATAACTGCATAAAGCATATATGCACATTTGTTTCAGCAAACTTACTTCTGTAATGTTATTTTTACAGAATCTTTATATGTGTATAGTGTATATATATATATATATATATATATATATATATATATATATATATATATATATATATATATATGTGTGTGTGTATATGTATATATATATATATATATATATATATATATATATATATATATATGTATATACACATTGAGCTATAATGTATATGCACACTTTGAACTTCTAATAGTAAATGTATGTGTCTGTGTGTGTGTATGTATATATATATATATATATATGTGTGTGTGTGTGTGTGTGTGTGTGCATTTGTATTTGTTAGTGGTTGAAGTGGTCAGACATGAACCTGATTGTACTACTTCCCTGTTCTGTGTTGTGGTTGCAGACTGAGCTGCTGTGCACCCAGAATCCCTAGATCAAAAATCAAATGGCTACAGCAAGTCTGCTAGACAGAGCAAATGCTATTTTTTTATACTAGTAAATGGATGATGTCTAACATAGTTCTCAACCTCACAGCACAAAAAAATCTGGACAAAGCCAAAAATAATGCAGGAACAAAGCCCTAAAAATAGGAACAAATTTTAAATGTTGCTGTTATAAACTTAGAATGTTGATAAAATAAAAGGTCTTGTGTAACTCTGTGCTTTGTAAATGCTATGAAGTTTGAAACTCATATGCCTATCTTTATTTAGAGAATTCACTCCTCACTGATTTGCCATAAAAATAAAAAAAAAAATAAAAAATCTTGAAGAACAGACCAAAAGTATAAGGTAAAAATCTGGACATTCTGCAAAAATCTGGACAGCTGAGAGGTATGTCTGTAGAATATCTGATCATTAAAATTTGATTAGCAAATGATAAATAATGTATTAATGTAAAAAAAAAAAACAACAAAAAAAGCATAAAACTAGACTGTTAAAATAAAAGTCACCAGTAAGGCAGCCATATACTGGTGAGAGCAATGCACAGTCTAAATATGAGATTTTCTTTGCTTAGCAACTGGCATTCATATCACTAGCTAAAGGTGTCTCAAGGGTTCCAAATATGTATATTTGGTATAACACAGAAACAGCTTTTCTTATTACCTTTCTCTCCTACATTATATGACTGCAAATGACCACAGAAGGTACACTAATGCTACTCACTACTGATTTGTCTAGTTCCATGGCATATGTCATCAATCTATCCATAAATGACAGGATAAAAAATACTTTGTTGACCCCCCCAGAGTATATTTCCACTTAACTTTCCTGGTTTTGTTCATTTCTTACCTTTTTCACCTCATTCCCTCTTTTCATACTGTCAGCCTACCACCCTGCTTCTCAGCTGTTTTTCGATAGTTTATACACTGTAATGAATACTCCTTTTACCTTTTCACTGTAGTATTTTATACTCTTCATTATTTTGCTTTTTCCTTTTAACTTAGTATAATTACAGCTCCATCATTTCAGTGTTATAAATTATTATTGCACAGTTGCATCATATTGCAATATTGTTGTATTGTACAGTGGTATATGTCTTTATTTTATACTTTCTACTGTTATCTTACATGACACTGTGTTGTTTTATAACTCTTAACAAGAGTGATCATAAATTGTAAATTGCATTTTTGTACTGAAACTTTTCTGCCTGGCCTCTGCTGAAAGGGGGGTATTTTTATGCCCAGTCAGACTAACCCTGTAAAGAAACATCAATAAATGAAAAATAAATAAGTAGCTCACACTAAGCTGAGGCTGATGTCCATCTTGGCCTTAGAGTATGAAGACTGATTTACTTACAACCACAGTGACAATGTGAGGTATTGCCTTCTGTGCCAGGGAGAACAGGGCAGTGCATGTGTAACATATGCCAGCATACCTGGAGCTTTGTAAATAATTTTGAGTAATTTAGCTATCACACTGACTTCGACAGATGCTTGTGTTAAAAATGTATCAACAGTGTATTATTACTGATTAAATGTTTATGTTTAAACAAATAATTCTGGAAAGGAAGAGCAGAAGTTTTGGAAATTGTTCTATAATTTTCAAATATTGCAACGGTTCTTAGGAAAAGCTCTGAGTGTGTACTGGACTAGAGTGACACCATTCTATAACCAGCACTAAGAGGATGGAACTCACATAGCAGCTTGTTTTGTTTTGTTTTCTTTGGTATCTGATATAAACATCTATGAAAGTTATCACAGTCAGATCAGTTCAGTTCAATAGTTGGTAGCTCATCACCTTGCCTAGTGGAAGTAAGCACCTCAACATCCTATCTTGCCATGCTGTATTAATTAAGTTAGCTAGGGAACAGGTTTGTGTGTGTGTGTGTGTGTGTGTGTGTGTGTGTGTGTGTGTGTGTGTGTGTGTGTGTGTGTGTGTGTGTGTGATTCAGTCAGTCAGTCAGTCATACTGGCACTTCTAGCCATACTCCATGACATTCATATGGGCATAAACTATGCCAAGAGACATATTATGTCGAACCTCTATTGCCCTGGGTTTGCAAGGGATGTAACACAGTACTGCAGGACCTGTGAGCAGTGAAAAAAGGTAGGCAAGGCAGGGGACAAGGTCATGGCTCCATTGATGCCTTTACCTGTGATTGAGAAGCCATTTCAGATGGTATCTATGGACATTGTGGGGCCTCTGAGTGCCCCAAGTATCACAGGGAAGAATTATATCCTGGTGGTAGTAGATTATGCTACTATATACCCTGAAGCAGTGGCTCTGTCCTACATCGAGGCAAAGAAGGTGGAAAATGCTTTGTTAGAAATTTTCAGGAGGGTAGGTTTCCCAAGACAAATGCTGACTGACAGAGGTGTCATTTTCATGTCAGACCTGCTAGTTTGTCTGTTCAAGCATTGTACAGTGAAGCACCTAAAGACCAACCCCTACCATCCCCAGACTAATGGTCGTGTGGAGAGGTTAAACTCTACACTAAAGACCATGCTATGGGAATTTGCAGAGCAGTTTAAGACAGAGTGGGACAAATATTTGTATACAGAGAGGTACCCCAGGAATCCACAAGTTTTTCACCTTTGAGTTGCTCTACGGGCATAGGGTGAGGGGGGCCTTTAGACTTAATTAATGATGAGTGGGAGGGTATGTGTGAAGCTCCCAAGGAGTCTGTTGTGGTATATGTCCTAAACCTCAGGATAAGGCTTAGGGAGCTCATGTGTTTTGTTCAAGAGAACCTGGCTCATAGGTTGGTACTTGGCTATCGGCCCTAGGGCCTATACAAGCCTAGCCATAACAATTCCCTGTGTGGACTTTCCACACTATTTACTTCCCTGGGCCACTGTCTAGCAGGGCGACTGACATGATCCCAGGGTGAATTTTCTTTCTCCCATCCAATCATCAAGGTTCCTTTTGAAGAGGGCCAAAGAGGTGCTCTGCATGACATGTGTGGGCAGTCTATTCCAGAGTCTGGGGAGTCTCTGGGTCAGGAACTTATCCCTCCAGCATGTTTTGTTTATTGTGATGACAAAGTTTAGACACCTGGAGTGTGTGGCTCTGAGGGATTGGGATTTCTTTAAGTGTAGCATGTCCAACAGCTTTGGGTTTGACATGGTCTTTTATGTTGAGCAGAGATCTCCTCAGCGTAGACAATATGGGCAGGAGCCCAACAGTAGCAAAAGGTCTAGCATGACAGAAATGCTTGAGCCTGAGAGTATGCTGTGGGACAGCTAGTTATGATGCTCATTCATGTCAGACACAGTAAGCTGCAGGCAGCTTGAGAGGGACGCTTTGAAGTGGTAAGGAATGCCAGTTATGTTAATTACATGGCAAACCTGCTAGGCAGGAGGCAGGGCACAAATTGTACTATGTTAACATGATGAAGCCTCAGCATGTCAGGGAGGTCCTGGGCAGACTGCAAAGGGCAAGGTTGACCGTTAAGCCCAGTAAGTGTCAGGTGGGTATGGCAGAGGTCTCCTACCTGGGACATAGATTGGGGAGTGGTAAAATTAGGTTGGAACCTGCCAAAGTGGAAGCTATTCAGGGGTGGCCTGTCCCTGTTACCAAAAAGCAGGTGAGGGCGTTCTTGAGGACAGCAAGATACTATAGAAAGTTTGTTCCTAATTATAGTACAATAGCTGCTCCTCTCACAGTCCTGAAAAGGAAAAACAGGCCAGATAAAATAGTGTAGACCCCACCCTGTGTGCAAGCATTCCAAAAGCTTTAAAGGGGTTTTGGAAGTACCCCATATATTATCCAGTCCAGATTACAGCAATGTCATTCCAGATGGATTCTCAAGACAGGGTATAGGTTAATGTGTTCCCAGACAGGCCCATTTCTCTCAAGAAACATTTTTCTAGGGTCACTTGAAAAACTAGCTTGAGTCTTCAAAGGGGGCGAGAGATGTGGCGATGTCAGATATTGCCATCTGTGCCAGGGAGAATAGGCCAGTGCATGTACAACATATGCCAGTTATCGAAGAACTGGGAAAGGCATATTACAAATGGGTAAATATCTATGTTAAGGTTTCCTGCTAATGCTAAGTGTTTCTGAAGCCCATGGATACTTCATTAAATATCAAAGCTATGCAGGAAATAAAGGAATTATACCACATTTTTATTAATCAAAGTGTTAAGGTATGCTACTGTGAAAATACATGAATACATTCCAACTACATTCAATATCTAAAGTTAATGTACTGTTGCAGAAATGTGTGTTTTTATTATATGCTTGTAATAAATTTTAGGTTGGCAAATGTTGGTAACAAGTGAAGGATCTAGCCTGTCATACAACAATCAATGAATGACAATCACATGGTCAGTTTCCCACCACTGTCCTATCTGAGCATTTTGCATGTAGGACAACGCATCAGTAAAAACATAGTATACTGTTCAGGTATAACTGACAACAGGTCTTTCCTATGAAATCAGAGCAGCAGTGTCAGCTAAAGCCAGTAACTGTCCACATCCTGCAACTTAAGAGGTCAGATGTATAAATTGGAAGAAGCCAGTAAAGTTAATATTGTTCAGTGCACTGAATGGACACATGCACTCCATAACTTTAAACCATTAAAAATTTGTGCTTACTTGAGGCTGTGCTCAAGAAAGGTGCAGTATATACAACTGTAGTTTGACTTTGTTTTTATGAATACATCCAAGATCAGATTATAAATATGTCAGGATTTGAATATATTGTAACATATTCTCATGGTCCTACATGCATTATTCTTTTATATTACAGATGTAAGGCCCAGGAGCTAATAAGATTATGTATACCAAGTCAATCAGCAAAATGGAACTTAATGAAAAACTGAACAATTTATTCCCTAAACTACATGTGTGTGTGTGTGTGTGTGTGTGTGTGTGTGTGTGTATTCCAATTAAAAACATAACAAAAGGACTGCTTTTTGTTCTAAAGAAGAGATTTCTTTCCTGGAGCATATAAATGCACTTTAGTAACAAATATATTTGAAATGTGAGCTGAGAAACAAATTATAAAATGTAAAAAAATCAACTGAAATGATCTACTGCTATGGCATGAAGGATCATTAGTTTTGGCATGAGAATGTCAGACATTATGCATGTAAGTTAACTATCCAGTTCAAGGCATCTTCCTTAAATTCCATGACACTAAAAAAAAGTATTTGTCATTTTAATGAGAGAATAACAAACAGCTTAACTTCTGGAATGTAATACATAAAAATGTCATCTACAATTCCAGATATTAGAAAGAATTCCTGTAACGAAGCACTGAAAACATGTTACTGTTATTACTTTGCAGTTTGATCCCATACTTTATGCAGGATACCTTTGTCTTAAACATAGTGCTCTCAAACACTGCTGGTTGCTAAGTACTGAGATAAATTCTGCAGGTATGGGATTGCAAACAGCACAAAAGGCCATTAACATTTCAAGAAAAATGAGAGGACAGAGCACATTTCAGACTAAGAGTTACTTATTACTTGAGTGAGCAAGCACTAGTAATTCATATGTGATATACTTAGAAGAAAATTAAGTCTTTCACACACTGGTACAACTACTCTCTCTGTTAGTCATCATAAATTAACTCTAAAGTGTGCATTCCACACCAAGCAAACATGTACATGTTGTTTACTGACCTGGAAGCAGTTAATCTGTTTATTTTCATGCCTGGTTAAAATGCATAATGACATACCTCAGAGTATGGCTCCTTTTCACTTGAAGGGAACATGCAGTTCTGAATGCACTTGTGATTGTAATCAGTCGTCATTATCCGTCACTCGTTATAAAGACATAAGGCATATTAAACACAATTTAAAAAGGGGACTGCAGCCATTAAATGCCCTTGTGATTTTTTTGTTTTTGTTTTTGCATTCTGTGTTTGCTATCTACTGTTGCAGTATTGGAGCTACAGACTGGTATCTGGGTCAGAACAAGGAAGAGAGCAACAGTATTTTTATTTTCCTAATTACTAGTGATCTTTCTCTAGGAATACTGGTCTATTTCTGGAGAAAACATCTCATTAATCTTCTTTTTTCAGCTTTTCCCGGTTAGGGGTCGCCACAGCGGATCACCTGTCTGCTCATGATTGGCAGTGGAGTTTTACGGTGTTGATTAGGCACACACACACATGCACTCACACCTAGGGCCAATTTAGAGTGTCCAATCCACCTAGAGCATGTCTTTGGGATGTGGGAGGAAACCTAAGTGACCACAGGGAGGACATGCAGACTCCGCACAGAAGGCACCCCAGCCGAGGATTGAACTGGAGAACCTCTTGCTGTGAGGCGCAATGCTAACCGCTGCACCACCATGGCCACTCGAAACATCTGCAAGCTTAACATTCATAAAGGCAGGGTTTCCCTAAGAAATCAGTAAATACAGACTGGCAGATTGGGAAGAAGCTCTTCCCGACAGAAAAGGTTACCATGGTGATGATGTTTGTGATGGTGTTGCTCTACTAAAGAGCTAGTGCAGAGGAACTTACTGAAACATAGATGAAGTAGATTTGCTGCAAAACATAACAGAAGTATACTTAAATGAAACTGGGAAGTGGGATATCCTAATGTGTTACCATAAGGAGCAAAGTGGGCCATACAGTCCTTCTTAATCTAAAATTAACATTTTATCTAACGCAGATGTGAGTGGTAGCAGAATAAGGCATATGTCCCAGGAGAACTGGTGACACTCCAGTTAACAGTAGATGTGTGTATATATATATATATATATATATATATATATATATATATATATGTGTGTGTGTGTGTGTGTGTGTGTGTGTGTGTGTGTGTGTGTGTGTGTCCTACAACAGAATGCCTTAACCTACTGAATTACAGAAAAGGATCTTGCTTCACCATGACCCTGAACTAGATAAATTGGTATCAGAGTAGAAGAATGCATTCGTGTCTGGAATGAAAAAGTAGCACATTAAAAGATAATACTAAAACTGAATCATGAGCAGCATATCCAAGATCTTAAATTTGTAGTCCATATTTTAGCTTACAGCAAGTGCCTGAGATGGGTGGTAGAATGCACACTGTGGGACAGATGAAGAAATTAGAACATCAGAGCAGAAGCCAAGTAGTTCAAATTGCAGAGGTAAAAGAACAGATTACAGTGGTTCTGTCACATGTGAGGGAAAACAGAAGACAATCTAGTGAAGAAGATTTGGGGCAGACAGGAAGTTGACGAGGAAACTATAGCACTCAGCAGAGGTGAATGGATAGTATGAGAGAAGACATGCTGCAATCAGACATGGCTATGAAAGAAGACAGGAGAACCACAATGAATCGAGAGTGATGGGGACAGTTGAAGCAACACCTGATCC
>NC_056732.1:699933100-700015600 GCF_019279795.1 Protopterus annectens | reverse complement strand
AATGGTCTGCAGTGATAAACATTTAACTAATAATCCTATAAGCCTTTGCAACTCAGCTAATGAGATTTCCATCATTGACTGTGAGAAATTGACTATAGGAAAGAAAAAGAAACGGGAAACAACCACTTAGATAGCTGATGTGATTAAGGAGTCTTACCAGAAAGGCTCATCCAGACTCTGCTACACTTTCCTGTGAAGGAAAGGTTAGTTTGCTTTTATTTTTTGTATTACTGTATTGCCCTTCTATATTTTGAATACTGTAGTTTGTTTTCTTTACCTTGTGTTTTGCTTGCATTCTGTTTTAACAGCATATTAAAACTTCAAAAGAGACCACAGCTGTCTCTGTTCTGAGTCAGGCAGAATTTTTTCCCACCCTCTCACCCATTTAAGTTGTCTTGTTAAATACCACTGTCTTTCTAGTTGCCCGCCTCTTATGTTAATCTGACCATATATCTTATTTCTCTCTACTTTCACTGGCTTATGTGAGTAATCACAAAATCATCATTTTTGAAATCCCACCCTTCAATTATTTAAATTTATTGGCCATCCTACAGTATTTCATAGTACCAAAATACAAAAGTGACCACCCCTTTCAATCCATCTTGCTGTTTTAAAAATACTAACTCTCCACTAAACCTTAACTTTTTAAACAGGGAAAACTCAAGTTACCTACTTTCACATCTAACTTCTCTAGTGCACACTGCAGAGTGCATTCTTTTCAATCTTACCTTTAAGCATCCCTGTGACTAGCACTTTCTCTAATACCTGCTGGAAAGCACTAGGAAGCCTTAAACTCATACAAACACTGAACTCTCCTTGTTAACAAGGAGAAATTAATAGTAGGCACTAAACAGCCTATAATTGCAAAGTACCTTGCTAAGGAAACAGCTCCTATACTTTACAAAGAAAAAAAAAAGCCCCAAACCAGGCATGTCCAAGGGTCAGCTTCCTGTGATTTCTCCTGTCCACCTGGTGAATCTGGGCATACTGGTGCAATGCAGCAATTGCCTCATGTACACAGACAGCCCTCTCCTCCTACCACCCAACACTACAACCTGTGAGAGATGCACTTACATAGCCAAAATGGAAGCAAAGCTCTCTCCACCCAAGTTTGTGCTAAACAGTCAAGAGGAGAAGGTTAACACCCACACTGCACCTCAAGCAACACATAGCCCTTCTAAACCCGCACCACCAACACCCACATATAGCAACACTAAATCCACATATGCAGAGGCCCTTAACTGTAACCTGCCCAAGCAACAAAGACCTCTGAAGCTGAAATGCAAACAAACACCAATCACAACCAATGTGTCACATAGTTCATAGGTGACTCTATAGTCCGGCACACTGATGTCCCTCTCACCAGGTTGAATAAGGAGAAAATTACAGTCAGCTGCCTGTCGGGTGCCAGGATCCGCCACATAACGCATGCACTCAAGTCACTCCACAACAAGTACAAATATGACTCTGTCATTGTCCATGTTGGAGTGAATGACTTGAGACGTACCTCCCTGGACTACATAAACAGAGACATGGAAGAGCTCTCGGATCATGTGGCCCAGGCAGGTATGACCCTAGCCCTGAGTAGCATCCTGCCTCCGCCCAGAATGATACAACAATATAAGGATAAAATGATTGACTTCAACAATTGGCAAAGCTTATGGTGTCATTCAAAGGGGATCCAGTATCTGTCTGCCTGGGATGACATGATTGACAGACCACGATGCTTTGCCAGAGATGGTCTGCACCTGTCACCCCTGGGATTCAGGTTACTGGCTAAGGCTCTTGCCACCCCTATAGTGCCTTTTTTAGGCAAACTTCAAAGGACAAAACCACCACCGTAACAGGTACAAGCATGCAAAATCTGAAGGTAATGCTACTCAATGCTAGAAGTCTAAACCTCAAAATGCACTCTCGAGGCACTCCTAAAAATGGAGAACATCGATATCTGTGCAGTAACTGAGACCTGGTTCAAGGCTCCAGAGAGCACCCCTGCAATACCAGGCTACAACTCTTACCACACTTTTTGGCCACCAAACCAGGACTGAAACACTAAAGGTGGACGAGTGTCAATATTCACCAAGGATATTCACACCACCAGGCTAGTTGGCCAACACAATGTGTCTGAAATTCTCCAAGTGCAACTAACACTAGGTAAGACTGCAATCCAAATTGTAGCTTGCTACAGATCCCCCACCATACCCCAAGATTCTCACTACACCTTTCTAAACATACTGGAAAATATTAAGATAGAACCAAACACCCTAATACTGGGTGATTTTAACTACCCTGCCATTAACTGGGAAAACTACTCATGTCCCAACACCTTTGCGCAACGGTTCTTGGAATTCATAAATTCCAACGCCCTGGATCAACTAATCCATAGTCCCACCAGGGGCTCCAATATCCTAGACCTGGTCATTACCAACATGGGAAATCAATGCTCCATACCTATGGTCAACCCCTTGTTAGCCAGGTCTGACCATAAGCTAATCACCCTTAACATCCACATCCCACCCCCACCCCCCAGTAAAGAAACCACCATAAAAAATTTCTCCAAAGCCAACTTCATGCTACTCAAGTCAGAAGTGACAAACTTCATGACACCCATGCAGACGGGAACTGAAAGTTCAACTGCTGAATCCTACACTAAGGCACTGTACGAGCACATCCACTCATGCATGAATCGTGCCATCCCAAATAGAACCAAAATGCTCTCATCCAAAAAAAGGAAGCCAATCTGGTGGTCCCCTGCCATAAACAAACTTTACAACAAAAGGAAGAAACTTTTGCAGAAAAGAGGAAAATCCCAGGATGCAAAAAACTCCCTTACTAGCCTCAGTTAGAAACTGAGATGCCTCATAAAATCCTCCAAAGCTAGTTACGAAAATAAAATTGCCAAAGATTCCAAAGACAACCACAAAGCATTCTATAACTATGTCAAGAATCTAAATGGCAATGCTCAGATCTGCTCTGAGCTAAAACAGAATGGCATTAAATATACTGATCCGAAGGATATTGCCAATATCCTGGCAGATTGATTCAGTGCCAACTTCACCCCGTAAATGGCCCATCTCAATACCGGATGATTGCCAAATTCCAGTAATAACGGCCACACAGGTACAAAACGCACTCTCTAAAGCCAAGAATACAGCATCCATGGGACCAGATGACATCCCGGGCTGTGTACTACATGAACTACATTATGAACTGGCACCTCACCTAAGTGTCATGTTTAATCATAGCCTCACCTCAGGTTTCGTGCCCACTGAGTGGCGCAGAGCTACAGTTATCCCAATCCACAAGGGGGGATCCACCTTGGATCCCGGAAACTACCGTCCCATCAGTCTGACAAGCCTTATCTGCAAGGCCATGGAGCGTATTATCATGGAACTTTCCCATCAGTCTGACAAGCCTTATCTGCAAGGCCATGGAGCGTATTATCATGGAACTTATAAACAAAGACATTGGCAACCTTTGAACACTGGACCCCACCCAGTTTGGGTTTGTGAAGGGCCGATCTTGATTCCTGAACCTGATTGACTTCTTTGAATCAGTCTCCAGAGCCATGGACAAGGGTAAGGTGGTCCACACAGCCTATCTAGACCTTGCCAAGACCTTTGACACCATCCCCCACTCTGGAATCATAGATAAACTTACTAAGTTGGGCATTAATCCCTATGTCACCCAATGGGTTGCTAAATGGCTTACTGATAGAACCCACACTGTAAAAGTAGCCGACTCCAAATCCAGCTCCAGACAAGTGACAAGTGGAGTACCTCAGGGTTCAGTCCTGGGGCCGCTCTTGTTTGGCATCTACTTCTCTGAAGTACAGGTCAACACTAAGGGACTCTGGCTAACAAAGTTTGCAGATGACTGCAAACTGGGAGCCATTATTGAATCCCCAAATGATGTGGATACTCTACAAAAGGGCCTTACAGAAAAGATGCTTGGTGCCAGAGCCATGGGCTCAAGCTCAATGCCAAGAAATGTATTGTTATCCCCTTTGGGAAAAACATGTATCCATGAATTACCATATAGGTGGCAGTACACTAAACACAGAAAGTGTGATAAGAGACTTAGGGACACAGGTGGACAGTGGTCTCACCTTCGATAACCACATCGCCACAACAGTCAGGAAATCCTTCTATGTGGCACACCTCATCACGAAGGGCTTTTCATCCAGAAAAAAGGAGATCATTGTCCCACTGTACTCATCCCTCATTAGACCCATTATAGAATACAACGCCCCATTTGCTATGTACCTCTCAAGACATCTGCAACAACTGGAAAGGCCTCAGAAATACCTCACTAAAAAAATCACAGGCCTAAAGCAGATGCCCTACGCTGACCGCCTTAAAAATCTCCAGCTATACTCTGTCGCATATCGTCTACTCAGAGGCGATCTCTGCTTAACATACAAGGCCATGTCAAACCCAGAGCTGTTGGACATGCTACACTTAAAGAAATCCCAATCCCTCAGAGCTACACGCTCCAGGGATCTAAACCTTGTCATCACAATAAACAAAACATGCTGGAGGGATAGGTTCCTGACCCAGAGACTCCCCAGACTCTGGAATAGATTGCCCATACATGTCAAGCAGAGTACCTCTTTGGACCTCTTCAAGAGGAACCTTGACGATTTGATGGGAGAAAGGAAATTCACCCCAGGGATCACGTCAGTCGCCCTGCTAGACAGGGGTCCAGGAAAGTAAATAATGTGGGAAGAAATAGCCAAGGAATTGTTATGGCTAGGCTTGTATAGGCCCTAGGGCTGATAGCCTAGTACCAACCTATGAACCTATGTAAACAGGGGAGGATAAAAAGCAGATACATGAAGTTCAGAAATGAGATTGCGCATGCAGTGCAAATAGTATGACTAACATGATTCAAAAATATGGGATTCCAGTGTCTAAGAGATCATTAAATGACTATTTTGATGAGGGGCTTCCATTTCTAAGTTGGCAGTCAAGAGGCAGAATAAGGTAGAACAGAGAGGGTTAGAGCACAATTCAAAGCTTTAACACTTAAGGAAGATGAATCAGTTTCTTTATCATATTTATGTAAATTGTCTAGAAAGTTGAATCTATTGCAGTTTGTCAACAGCTAACAACTCACTGAGAACAAACTGGCTGAGCTTAAACTGTCAGCATTACCAATCCATCATCAAGTCAGTGAGTTACTTGTGTACTATGTACTATGTGATCAGCATGCTGTAATATACACAAAATAAATATAGGTTCATAGGTGTGTACTAGGCTAATGGCCCTGGAGCCATTACAAGCCTAGCCCATAGGATTAACCTGGCATCATGCCACCCGACCTTAGTTCCCAGTGCTTCTGTCAAGTAGAGCCACTGGAATGATCTCTGGGGTGAGTTTTCTATTTCCCATCCACTCATCAAGATTCCTCTTGAAGAGGGCCAGTGAAGTGCTCTGTTTGACATGTGTGGGATGTCTATTCCATAGCATGGGCAGTCTCTGGGTTATGAACCTGTCTCTCCAGCATGTTCTGTTGATTGTGGTAATGAGGTTGAGGTCTCTGGAGTGTGTGGTGCAGAGAGATTGGGATTTCTTTAGATATAGCATTTCTAACAGAGCTGGCTCAGACATGGCTTTGTAATCAAACAGAGATCGACTCTAAGTAGGCAATATGAGACTGAGAATAGTTGGAGTTTTTTGAGATGTCCATATAGGGCAAGTGTTTAAGGCCTAGGATCCTCTTTGTGAGGTACTTTTGCAGCCTCTCCAGTTGTTGCAGGTTTCTAGTGAGATATATGCCAAATGGGACATTGTACTGTATGATTGGCCTAATGAGGGAAGAGTAGATGGAGACAATGACCTCTTTCTTCCTGGAGGCAATGTGGTGGTCAAAAGAGAGGTTGCTGTCAACCTGTGTTCCCAGATCTCATATAACACCTACTGTGTTCAGTGAACTAACATCAATGTGGTAATTCATGGGAACTGGGTTTTTCGCAAAGTGGATGACGACACATTTTTTTTGGCATTGAGTTTAAGGCCATGGTTCTGATACCAGTAGTTAGTCTCAGTGAGGCCTCTCTGTTGGGTGTCAACATCACTTGGGGAGTTAATAATAGCTCCCATCTTGCAATCGTCTGTGGACTTTGTCAGCCAGAGTCCCTTTGTGTTGGCCTGGACTTCAGAGAAGTAGATACCAAATAGGAGAGGACCCAAGACCAAACCCTGTGGGACTCCACTCGAGACTGGTTGGCAGTCTAACTTGGAATCAGCTACTTTCACACTGTGGGTTCTACCTGTGAGCCAGTTTGCAACCCATCTACTGATATAGGGGTTGACGCCTAGCTTAATAAGTTTTTCTATGATTCCTGAGTTGGGAATGGCATCAAAGGCCTTGGTCAGATCAAGGTAGGCTGTATGAACCTTGCCTTCATCCACAACTCTGACTGACTCAAAGAAGTCGACCAAGTTGAGCAGGCATGATCTACCCTTCACAAAACCAAACTGTGTGGCATCCAGAGTTTGGAGATTCCCTATATCCTTGTTTATTAGGTCCATGATGATGCATTCCATAGCTTTGCATATCAGACTCATCAGACTAATGGGGCAAAAGTTCCCAGGGTGTGTAGTCACTCCTCCTTTGTGGAGAGGGATGACTGTAGCGGTGCACCAAATACACCAAAAATGACAGTTCACTTTACCGTCTCAGCTAGTTGAGGGAAACCAGATGCAGGCTATACTCGAATAAGGCACGAAAGTTAAAGCCACAATCTTGAAGTTTATTATGAAAGTCCAGAATCAGATAATTTTGTGCAATATACACACTGCTGTTTAGCGCTTTCATTTGCAATACGCAAACTTCTTCAGAACAGCTGTTACATTCAAAACACAGAACATTTAAAATCTTTTTGGTGCCAAAACTTCATGTATGTTTCATTTAAAGTGCAAGTGCTCCATTTAATTATAAACTGACAAAATTCATATCCTATATGTACAACACACACCTATAATACAACTCATCAATAAAAATAAATAATAATAATGTATGACATATAAAATATAGTACTGTGCTGTTAAAATATGATTTAAAACCTATCAATAAGAATATATACAATTGTGTAACTTCACAAAATACTAGCTATTAACCAGTATCAATGCTACATTAAAAACGGTTTTATGGATACATAATCGTTGATACTGGTTCTTTAGTAGCATCTGATAATATCTGCCAGATGCTTTCTTTTTTACTTAAAGTGGTTTTTATATCACCACCTCTATTGTTAACTAAAACCTGATCTATAATGGCGAAACTGAACTTATGATGAATACCATTCTTTTCTATATGCCTGTACAACGCATTTTTTGTATCACGTACTCTAATTCTATATTCGTGATCATAAATTCTTTTCTTAAAAATTCCCTTTCAGTTTTTCCTGTGTAATAGGCTGCACTAGCATCCTGTTCTTATGATCACGAATATAGAATTAGAGTACCTGATACAAAAAACGCTTTGTATAGGCATATAGAAAAGAATGGTACTCATCATAAGTTCAGTTTCGCCATTATAGATCAGGTTTTAGTTAACAATAGAGGTGGTGATATAAAAACCACTTTAAGTAAAAAAGAAAGCATCTGGCAGATATTATCAGATGCTACTAAAGAACCAGGTATCAACGATTATGTATCCATAAAACCGTTTTTAATGTAGCATTGATACTGGTTAATAGCTAGTATTTTGTGAAGTTACACAATTGTATATATTCTTATTGACAGGTTTTAAATCATATTTTAACAGCACAGTACTATATTTTATATGTCATACATAATTATTATTATTTATTTTTATTGATGAGTTGTATTATAGGTGTGTGTTGTACATATAGGATATGAATTTTGCCAGTTTATAATTAAATGGAGCACTTGCACTTTAAATGAAACATACATGAGGTTTTGGCACCAAAAAGATTTTAAATGTTCTGTGTTTTGAATGTAACAGCTGTTCTGAAGAAGTTTGCGTATTGCAAATGAAAGCGCTAAACAGCAGTGTGTATATTAGCACGAAATTATTTGATTCTGGTCTTTCATAATAAACTTTAAGATTGTGGATTTAACTTTTGTGCCTTATTTGAGTATAGCCTGCATCTGGTTTCCCTCAACTAGCTGAGACGGTAAAGTGAACCATCGTTTTTGGTGTATTTGGTGTCGTTGTTCAGTGAGGAGAAGTTTATGTAGCAGTGCACCATTCGGTAGGGACAAAGCATGAGGTGAGGCTGAGATTGAACAGGGTACACAGGGGAGGTGCCAGTTCACTCTGTAGTTCATGTAGAACACAGCCAGGAATATTGTCAGGTCCCATAGAAGCTGAAGTCTTGCCCTTGGACAGTGCTGTTTTAACCCATGCAGCAGTAATACTGTGTGCCTGGCAATCTACTGGTATTGTGACTAGTCATTCAGGTGGGGGGAGAGAGGAGTAAAATTGGCACTGAATCTGTCAGCCAGTATATTGGCAATATCTGTTGGCTCAGTATTGGAGCTACCATTGTGCAGTAGCTCAGAGAAAATCTGGGTATTGACGTGGAGATTCTTTACATAACTATAGATGGCCTTGTGGTTGTCTTTACTATCTGCTGCAATTCTATTTTCATAGCTAGCTTTAGAGGATTTGATGAGGGATCTCAACTTTTTGTTGAGGCTGACGAGGGAGTTTTTCCAGTCTTGGGACTTCACCTTATTCCGCATCAGATTCCTCCTCCTGTTGTAGAGTTTGTTTATGGCAGGGAACCACCAGATTGGCTTCCTTTTTGGAGGAGAGCCTCTTGGTTTTATTGGGTATGGCAAGATCCATGCATTTGTGTACGTGTTCGTACAGTGCATTAGTGTATGATTCAGCAGTCATGCAACTATTCTCCATTTGCATGGATGCCGTGAAGTTAGCCACCTCTGCTTTTAGGAGCCCAAAGTTAGCTTTGCAGAAGTTTTTCATGGTGGTTATCTTTGTGGGGGGGGGGGCAGGTGAGGGTGGGAGGTATGTGGGGTTCCAAGGTGATTAGTTTTTGGTTGGATCTAACCAGGGATGAGTTGACTATTGATGTAGAGCAGCGGTCGCCCCTGTTAGTAATGACCAGGTCAAGGATGTTGCTACCTCTAGTGGGGGTAAGAAGGAGCTGGTCCAGGGCACTGGAATTAATTAATTCCAGGAAACTGTGGGCAAGTGTATTTGTATATGAGTAGTTTTCCCAGTTAATGGAGGGGTAGTTGAAGTTGCCCAGTATGAGAGTGTTAGGTTAGACCTTAATGTTCTCCAGGTTGCGTAGGAATGTGGAGTGTTAGTCTTGGAACATGGTTGGGGACCTATAGCAGGCTACGACCTGAATCACTGTCTTATCCAGTGTTAGCTGCACCTAAAGTATCTCTGATGTGTTATGTAGGGATATCAGTCTGGTGGTGTGGGCATCCTTTATGAATATGGAAACACAACTGCCTTTGAAGCTTTGGTCCAAGTTCTGGGGCCAAAAGGTGTGGAATGAGTTACAGCCTGGTAGTGCAGGGATGCTTTCTGCTGCCTTGAACCAGGTCTCTGTTATAGCACAAATGTCAATGTTCTCTATTTTAAGGAGGGCGTCGAGTGAGTGCATTTTGAGATTTAGACTTCTAGCATTGGGCAGCATGACCCTCAGATTGCATTTGTTTGTAGTTGTTACAGTGATAATTTGGTCTTTGGAACACCACCTAAAAAAGGCACTATAGGACTGGCAAGAGCCTTGGCCAGTTTGCAAGAAGCCTGTGCTGCATATACATACTACATCCATTATCCCACTGTTATGGAGAATGGGGATAAGTGTAATCTGTGAATAGAAATTTGCTGTCCGTAATCTATGGTAAAATTCAATCAGTCTGGCCCTTTATGCACTTAAACACTATGACACTTGCTAAAAAAACTTGACTACATAGCTCTTTGTTTCCCCTTGTATAAATGAAATATACCTCTTCCTTTCTAATATCTTGTTTTAAGATCATTGGACCAGTGTTACTTCATTTGTCAAGGTTGTTTTCACAGTATTCGTACCATAGCCTTAACAAGATATACCATTGCATCCTAATCCATTGTAAATAGACATGAATCCATACACTTTTGCTATATATATATATATATATATATATATATATATATATATATATATATATATATATATATATATATATATATATATATATATATATCATGAACTGAGAATAGTACAAACAAAGTACAGGAGACAGAAGTAATGATGTCAGTACTCCATTTCTAATAGGTACATGGACACACTGTTGAACATTTTCATGTTTTTTATGCAAGTTTCTTATAGGTTCATAGGTTGCACTAGGCTAATGGCCCTGGGGCCTTTACAAGCCTAGCTCATAGAAGTGCCCTGGCATTATGCCCCCTGTCATTAGTTCCCAGTGCCACTATCAAGTAGAGCCACTGGAGTGATCCCTGGGGTGAACCTTCTATTTCCTATCCACTCTTCAAGATTTCTCTTGAAGAGGGCTAGTTAGGTGATCTGCTTGACATGTATGGGAAGTCTATTCCAGAGCATGGGCAGTCTCTGGGTTATGAACCTGTCCCTTCACCATGTTCTGTTAATTGTGGTAATGAGGTTGTGGTCTCTGGAGGGTGTGGTGTGGGGGGATTGGGATTTCTTTAGATGTAGTATTTCTAACAGAGCTGCATCAGACATGGCTTTGTAAGTCAAGCAGAGATCACTTCTTAGTAGATGATATGAGACAGAGAATAGCTAGAGTTTTTTGAGTCTGTCCATGTAGGACATGTGCTTAAGGCCTAGGATCCTCTTCATGAGGTACTTTTGTGGCTTCTCCAGCTGTTGCAGGTGTCTAGTGAGGTATATGCCAAATGGTGCATTATACTGTATGATTGGTCTAATGAGGGAAGAGAAGAGAGAAATTATGACCCCTTTCTTCCTGGATGCAAAACCCTTGGTATTGAGATGTGCCACATAGAAGGACTTTCTGACCACAGTGGCAATGTGGTGGTTGAAGGAGAGGTTGCTGTCAACCTATGTCCCCAGATCTCTTGTAACGTCTTCAGTGGGCTCCCATTGATGTGGTAATTAGTGAGAACTGAGTTTTTCCCAAAGGGGCTGACGATGCATTTTTTGGCATTAAGCTTAAAGCCATGGTTTTGACACCAGTCATTGGTCTCAGTGAGGCCTTTCTGTAGGATGTCTGCATCACTTGGGGAGTTAATAATGGCTCCCAGCTTGCAGTAGTCTGAGAATTTTGTCAGCCAGTGTCCCTCCGTGTTGGTCTGGACTTCTGAGAAGTAGATGCCAAACAGGAGCGGACCCAGGACCGATCCCTGTGGGACTCCACTCGTGACTGGTCGTCAGTCAGACTTGGAGTCTTTTCTTATTAACCACTAATTTAACCTATCATTCTTTCATGGAATCATAGTAGTGTATGTGACGACCCCACTTAAACCTGGGGCAATAACTAAGGTGCATACCTCTCAACTATACAGATTTTCCCACAATGTCCAGATTTGTCTCATATTTTTGGTGTGTTCTTCCTAAAATCTGTAGTTTTCTGGCAAATAGCTGAGGATTGAAGTAATTAAATAATGACAAACATTTGAGTTTAAGACTTCACATCCTTCAGAAAATTCATGTTAATACAAAACCAATTATTCTATCAACTTTCTAAGCTTGTAAGAGAAATATTTAAAATCTGTCCATATTTGTCCCCACATCATTTTAGGCTTTGTCCAGATTTGTTTTCCCTAACAGGTGGAGTATGCTAATGAGCTTCAGTCATCACCACTGTCTCTTGTATGGGAGTATCACTGAAAGCGGGGGTAGAAATACACAATCTCCCCTAAGACTACACCAGGAATGTGCTCCAAACCCGGGAACGGACTATATGCTTAATTCCAAGTCCACAAATGAGTCTTTACACTAACCACTGCCAATCACTGTATCCCAGTTCTAGGTATTTGACACACTCACACTTAAATATTTGATATTGATACATACAAACACTCTTGGGAAAGACTGGTACAGATTTACCTGTTATGTCCTCTTTCCCCAAAGTACAAGGTAATGGCAGCCATCATTCAAGTACCACAATATCCTTCAAAACAGTGCGTTCAATTATATTGGATAAAATAAATATTGATATAAATGGTAGCATGTAATCCAAGCACTAAGGGTTTTTGGAGTGGCCCTGGTGTTATCACAATGACCATAAGTACTCTCAGGTTACTAAAAGTACTTCTAAATAACCAGCCACAATAAAATGTAGTAAAATATTTCATAAATAAAATGATTTAAAACATATATACACTGAATAACTGATTTCAGTAAACTAGAGTTTCACACACAGGAATTATGAGGGTGGCCTAATGGTTAAGGTGTTTGTCTTACAAACACAAGGTGCAGGGTTTGAGTCTCACAAGGGATAATTGGCTAGGCTTAAAATGGCTCACAAGGGCAGTTGGCTTAGTACTAACCTATGAACCTATAACACTTTTGGATAAGTTTCACATTGATTGTAGAAAAACTACTACTGTATTCCCTAACTGTCTAAAAATTAACTGTCCCTGTCTAATCTAATTAACTCAGCAAGGCAAGATGATATTCTTACTTCTGCAAGGCAAATATGTCCACTTTTCAGGCTGTTGTCTGGTCCTCAGCAACTGGATTATCAACTCCTACTGTTTCTGCTGAACATCTCTGGAAAACTCTGAGTGATAACTACTGATCTGGAAAACAACAACTGACAACTACAACAACTACTGAATAACTACTACTCTAACTGACTCAGAACCTGCATTTTTAGCAGATTTTTTTTAAGTCACAGAAAGCTGTTAATGAGAATTCTACTCTCTCATATCAGACTTTAAAAAGTAAACAAAACAGCTGCTGTGGAGACTATTCCTTTCAGCTCTGGCACATGATGACATCACATCTAGATCAGCTGACTGGTATAACCTACATTCAGAATTATTTTTTTAAAATAACATGTACATTTGGTCAGCCAGAAGAACACTGTTTGATTCAAACATTTTATGTAAATCAAAGTTGTTGTTCTTCTTTCGGCTTTTCTTGGTTAGGAGTCGCCACAGCAGAACTCTGGTCTGCTAATGATTGGCAGTAGATTTTTTATGGGTGCCGAGGTGCCAGCTCAATGCCCAACCTTCAACGAAGGCACGCTCATTCTACGCATGTCTTTCGAGTGCCACTCGACCGCGGGGAGGACATGCAGACTCCACACAGAAGGCGCTCCAGCCGAGAATCGAACGGGAGAACCTCTTGCTGTGAGGCAACAATGCTACTGCTGCACCACCGTTATGTAAATCAAAGTAATAATCAAAAAACATAAACTTATTTACACAATTATAGCTAGTCATGCTGGCATATATAACACAGGATAGGGTAATTTACAATTACCTACAAAACTTCAGCCAGTCATGCTAGCAGAGATAACAATATCTGATATCCTCACAGTGTATACAAAAAGATGCTACAAGATATGACATACAAGCAGCCAGCAACCTCTTTCATACAAGAAATCTTTCTACAATAATACTTGAATTACTTTTCTTTTGTCTCTCTTATTAGTAACAGAATTATTTTTATTTATTTATTTTACATTTGTTAACCGGGCTAGTCCATCTGGATATATTTCCATTTTCAGCAGAGGCCCGGGGAGAAAAGCTCCAACAATAACATACAAAAAGATTACCATGCACAAATATAAAAGAAAATTATGTTAGAAATAATCAGAGAGCATTAGCGAAAAATTAGTACTATTTATGCAACACACCATACAAAAAGATTATCATACACAAATATAAAAGAAATTATGTTAAAATAATCAGAGAGCATTAACTAAAAAAAATAGTAAAACTTATAAAAAAAATCTAAAAACATCAAAAGTATTTACACTGAAAAAAATAAATGTGCAGAAAGATGGAGGACATAATCTCCCATCTAAACCAATATTCTTTCCATATAAAAGAAAATATAACCAAAGGATAATGATGTACACACCTACTCAGATGTTTTGGCAGCTCAACAGTACAAGCAGAATATTCCAAACTGTAACACGGGTCATTCAGTTTCAGTTACTGATCAGGTTCCCTTGAGACCAGATGAGTAGGGGTAAAGTTCAGAAATGAGTTGCTTTTGTTCAGCTTGTCTTTTTTGAGAGGTAGTCTTTGACAAGATCAGCTGTAGTCTGCCATTATGCTGCATAACCAGTTCTTAATCAGTATAATAAAAGTGATTCACCAGGCTGTCATGTAGTGACCATCCAGATGTTCATACAAAACTGTAGAGTACAGATAAGAACAAATTTAAAGCTGTATGGGTAAAACAAAATGCCAAAATTAGCTATGTCACATGCTCACAATAAATGTGAGATGGAGCAGGTAAGTTCTGAGTATAGATTGGTAGGCAAATAAAATTCTGTTTTAATTTCTATTGTTATGACTGCATTCTGATACTTCAACTGACTTCTGTGTAAGAGGCTGTGTATGGCAATCAATAACATTTTGGTGAAGGATCAAGGTTTCTGACAAAAGATTATTAGGGGAGACAAGTCATAAAGGATCTGGAATGGGAAATTAGCAGCTAGGGACATAATTGCAACAGAAATGTATTGGCTTCAGCTGATCAGAAAACACTTCTTTTCAATGGTGAAGTCTGCTTGGTATGGTGGAGATGGGGGGCACATATCATTCATTCATTTTTGTATGTCCATATTGTCCTGCTCTGGGTCCCAATGAGCCAGACCTATTCAAATACTCAATGGGCATAAAGCAAAGGACCAGTCCTGGCCAGGAAACTCTCCATCACAAGACCCAAATGCGCACGTATACAGATACAAACACACACACACACACACATACATACATACACACACACACACACACACACATAAACACACATGCACACAAAGACATACATACAAACAAACAAACACTTAAGGTAATTTAGGAAATAACCAATCAATGTATAGGTGCATCTGTACATTTTGGAAGAAACTGGTAATCCCAGCAAAGTCCAAGATGGCACAATAGGGCATGAAGATTCTGCATAGAAGGAACTCCTACCCAGTGTCTAAATGGGCAAAGCAAGCAGTGTGTGGCAGCAGCACTAAGTACTGCATCATCGTGCCAGCTGGACGAGGCATTTACTAAGACCCAGACATTCTTTTCACATCTCCCAATGCGCACTCTCCTGACATGAGTCCAGCTCTATTTGAAATTCTATAAATTGGTAGAGAAGGTATATACTGTAGGGAAAAAATAACAAGCTTTCCTTCATAGTGAAGAAAATGCAATGAAAATGCAAACCAAGATTTTCTAAGCAGTAAAGAGTACTGCAACACTACATAAGCAGGGCACAAAGCAGTAAACATTACAAAACAAGAAGAAACTACTCATAATGTATGATAACCTCAACTGTGAGCAGCAGGGAGATGTATTAAACCTTTAGAGTTCATCCCTACACAAGACATATAAGAGATGGTTGGGTTGTGCCTAGGTGAGGAATATAGAGTCGTGTACTTGAAGGACCCTGATAGAAATAAGGGGTACAAAATGTACAGCTGAAGCATACAGACTGTGACTGGAGACTAGACACTGAAGGAAGCCCTGTGAAACCTTGAAAATCAAGACACTGAGAAGCCAAAATGGCAAACAAAAATGCCCAAAATATGAAAAAGGTATCATTTCGATCTGTAAATATTTTGTTAAGGGGCCAGGCCCCCTGTTACCCCATGTGAAGAACCCTGAACGTATATGTACACAAAATCCACAGTCATGCAAACATGAAAAGGGGGGAAATCCAAAACAAAGCTGTCACTGCTGGCGTACACTTAGAAATCACAACAACAGTGCTTTTCTATGGAAAACAGAGATCAGTATTCTATACCTCAGCATCTTATGATTCAGGCATATGATGCTCCAGAAATTTGATTTTGGCCACCTGTAGATATAACATGCTGGTTATGTTCAGTGGTGTATGATCAATTATTTATTAAAAAGAACTGCAACCATGCTCAAAGTTAGGCCTGGTCTGATGTAGTCCTGCACTATACCTGGTATTACATGCAGTCACAACTTGCTTTGAAGTCACTAGACACCTCTGAAGATGACACAGCATGGTGTTCAGCTCCTAATTGAAAATAAACTATAAATCCTGACTTGTAAACAAGCAGATGTACAAGATGCAATTGACCATTCTGTGGAAATTTAAACTCTGTGTGTATATGATTACAGTTCTGTCATATGTTCCATTTAGCACTACCAGAAAATTTTTCTTAATGCATATAGGCAGTCTTACAGCATGGATCACAACCAGACTCTCCTCCACTGTTCTTATCATGCACATGCAGTTCACTTCAAACCCATTACTGTAAATAAACAATTCTAAAAATAAAGCTAACCTGAAGCTTCTAATACATACAAGTATTGACATTAGTTTAAGAAAGTTATGAGAAGATGAGTAGATCTTCTATAAAAGACCCACATATTCATTTTTGCAACCTTTTGTTTTGGTAATGCTACTTGTAAGAGGGTCAGGCATCCCACTTAGTTCATCCATGCACTATTTTGTACAATAATTTGACAGGACAGGAAGTTAAGGATTCTTACCTTCCCTTGTAAGCAGGATACTATATGTAAAGAATATAAAAAAGATCTTTGTTTTTTATTAAAAGAAAGAAATTCACTAAAGGGTAAAGGTCCTGGTCTCATTATCGGATAATCTGCATGTCTCTAAATTGCAGTTACTGCTACAATGTGCAGATCATTGCATAACATTGTCACCCCCCCCCACAGTCCCTCATCAACATACACAATTGCACATTCAACAAAAACACATACACTCATCACAATTGCCATTCCTGTCCCCATGATCTGTCTGCCCACCGATGGTCCCTCCCATCCCAAATCCTTATAATAAAGTGCCATTATGATACATGTAGTTGCCCTGAAGGCTATTGCTTCTCCCCACCCCCACCCCATCTCTCTTCTGAAGATGTTGCTATTATGGCACCTAGAAGTGTGATCCCAGGTTTTATCTCCCATCCTCATCCCTGTACTAACGTTTGTGCCATTATGGCACTTTACTGTTGAGTGGTCTACTGATTCCCCACCCCCTAATCTCATACTGATGCTAGAGCCATTATAGCACTTCAATAAAATGCATTCCTGGTGGCTAGTGCCCCCCCCCCCACCTACTCCCTCTACTGATGTCTGTGCCATTATGATGCTTAAGTAAAATGTGTCCCTGATGTCTATTGTTTTTTCTACCTCTGATTCCCATACTAGTGCTGGTGCCATTATGACACTTAATTAAAATATACTCTCAGTGGCTAGTGTTTCTCCCCACCTATCCAATCCCCATTATTGATGCTGGTGCTGTTATAGTACTTAACAGATAACTTATTCTTGGTGGACAGTGACTTCTCCCACTCCCCTCCCCGATCCCCTTACCATTCAGTACTGCATTGTAGTGGTGTTACCCACCTACCTTCATAGAGGCAGTTCCAGGGTCAAGACCACTTGACTAATTGGCATATGCCTCTTCCCAGGACTACCTCATTAGCTTTCAGCACAGCCATGGACCCAGCTCTGTGAAGTGTTGTATTTCTTTGTACTTAAGCACCATGTTAGAGCCATTGGTGTATTCTGAAATGTGACTGCATCATGTACATGGAAGTGTTCACTTTGCCATGCCTTCATAAATGTCCCTTTACATCTTTATACTGGCAATAATAACTGCCAAAATTACCATATCTTTTAAATAGTTGCAGGTGGTTCTGAGAGTTGGTGAAGGGGAAGAAGTGCTACTAATACCAGTATTTACCATAAGTTATCCCTTAAATCCTGCTCAGTACAGAAAATCATTGTTGTGCACATATAAAAATACTAAATATTCCATTCTCCTGCAATGAATATTCATTCTGATAAATTCTGTGTGGGTTAGCGTATCATTACAGATTGTTATAGTAGTACACTGTATCTTTAATTATACAATAAAAACTTTTCCAGAATGTGTTGACTGTAAATCAAAGTTTATCAAAGGGACCTAGTTCAATTCTGTGTCACTCATTCGACAAAGAGCACAATAGTAGAGATGTCATCGATCAACACCATTCCCCAGGATGAGCATATACACTCTCAGACAAACACACACACACACACACACACACATGTGTATGCACATGCACACACATTAATTTCCCTAAACTAAAACCAATACTAAATTTAAAAAAAATCATTCACATCACTCATTAAATATTATCACAATGTACTGAAAGAAGGATTTGACACACATATCATACTCTGGCTATAAAATGTTTCAGCTACTAGTGAAAGAAGCGTCAGCAGTATCCAGCATGTACAAAGTTGAACGCTAATCACATTTTTACATATTTTATATTTTGTAAAATATAGCATCCTTGCACAGACATGTGAATGCATGCAGACTCCTGTCATGATGTTAACCTTCCAAAAGAGAAAAGTAGTCAAGTAGGCACCATCTTCAGTAATGCTGTCATGCTGGGCAACCATTGTTACATGCCCAAGAGTATGCATTTGTAGTGCATCTGTAAGACTTCACTAAAGAGAAGGATGTGCCAGAAGGGAAGGAACAGAAATGAAGTTCCATAATACAATGATATTCTTTAGAAAAGGCAAACCATTTAAATTAAAAACAATGTCATTGTACAACAGCCATGTATAATATTTATATGTGGGAAATGTAGGTTTACTGAAGCCTGGATTTTGTGGTCACTTGAGCTTTTCCATAGTGACCAAACCACAGCAGCAGTATCCTATATAGCAAGGCTAAATGTTATGTGCTCCTTAATAGCTCGGTTACCATAGGTTACATGGGTCTCATGTCGCACTGTATGCTCTGTTGCTGATATACAGTAAAGTTTCAGTGTGGTTGTTTATTTTAATGTCATTTTGCATCATGGTATGGTCAGTCCTGATAATGTTCTGATAAAGATATCACACACTGTGAGCATAAATTGATTTTTATGACATCTTGACTTTCTTGCCTGCTGAGCATTTTAGCTCTGCAGAGATTTCTATATTTTCTCTACAGTGCCCCATGGAAGAGATTTTCCTCAGACTGATTTTCTGTTTTACAGTGAAAACGTACCAAAACTACCTTACTTTTTTCAACTGTATTGACAACAGAACAGCATTTCTTTTATTTTTAACTCTAAAATATTAGTTTTGAATGATTTTAACATGTTCTGCTATAAGCTTCATTACTTCTTGTATCCCATGGGGACATCTGGCCTTTGATCTTCAACAGCAAATGATTTTGACCACCTATGTCAGAACAGTTAGAACTCACTCAGCTGGTCCTCACTTACATGTAAGATAATGGCTTTGAGCTGATAAATGCATCAGAATTAAAACTGACCCCAAAAGTAAATTCAAAAAAGTACACAGAAGTAAACATGCAGTTAAAGAGCAAACCTTGTACTCTAATAAAGTTATAAGCATGAGAAAAACATTCTGAAGTTGTTATAACGTAGACTATATGGAACTTTTAATCATCTTGACATGATGTGCAAACACAGAAATAAAATAAAGATGAAAGATTTACACATTGTGTAAACAACAGCAACACATGAACCCAAAATGATGAGGGTGAAGTTTAAGTGCATAACAATGATAAACTTTATTGATCAGAACTATTATAATAAGTACATGGCAGAAATGTTTTAATTGAAATACAGGAACTACATTTTGCATTATTTCTGAAGTTGTTTATTTAAGTTGAGCCTGGTTGTTATCTTTTTGATTCTGCATACATTATGTACTCTTCTCAGTTGTTTAGGTCATAAACCAAAACATTTAAGGTAGATTATGCTGCTGTTTGAATGCAAGCATAGAAAATGCTTTACTTTCAAATTATTGCTGTATAAAGCACTGTTAATCACCCAAATATGTGTGGTCAAATTGCTTTGAAAAGCTGGACATAAAACAATTCACTGTTTACAAACATCTGATAACATTGAAGGCCTCTGAAATAAATTTGAGAATGTTCATAATTCTTAAATAAAAGCTGAAGTTTATGATAACCTGCATGCATGTAAGCTGAAGACTTCTGAAGTTAAATGTCAGTGTAATTAGAATGTGTATCATACAATGCAAAGCAAAGAAGGAGTTTGCAATGTATCTAGAAGACACAGTAAAATGAATATGCACATAACAAATACAGGTAAAAAGCAAGGTGCAGTACAGTGGCTGGCAACGCAAAGAATCTTATGGTCAGGAAATGTATGCATTATCTGGAATGACACAAGGTTAGTTTTATTTTGTGACTCAGACTGATGAATACAGACTAACCTAAGCTTTGAATCTTGAGAAGTCTTAAATAAATGCAGAGAATAGTTTGAGTCTGATAATTTTTTTGATGTCTTCCTGTAGAGTATTGTATTAAAACTGTATTAACATTTCTCATGAAATTGGTCCTGTAATACAGGCCCTGCAAAGAAGTTAGGTTGTTCTAAGAGAGATAATTAAGCTGGAGATATAAAGAATGAGATCTACAGGTTGTATTATCAAATAAGGTGGAGTTACAGAATGGATGATATTGTCGTAACAGACAAAATAAGAATCTATTATTCAACGAACCCCCCATTAATATTCCAAAACGTGCACGCTGATTGGTCAGCGTGCAAGTTGTAAATCAAAGTTATAGTAATGGAAAAAGGTCCATCGCCCTGACTTTTTCCATTACTATAACTCTTTTTTTTAACAGCAATGGAGAACGCAAGATCTCTGTTGCTTGTTACAACCAGTCTCTACATGTTAAATGAGTTTAACATAGAGAGACAGCTTTTAAAAAAAGCAACGGAGCATCTCTGTTGCTTTATTTAAAGTTGGCTCGCTATGTTAAACCCATTTAACATAGCGAGACACTTTAAAAAGCAATGGAGATTTGCTTTCTCCGTTGCTTTTTTCAAAACTGTCTCGCTACGTTAAATGGGTTTAACCTAGCGAGACAGACTGTAAAAAGCAATGGAGATCTTGCTTTCTCCATTGCTTTTGCCCACAGCTCTGATGTACTGTGTAAATATATGCATGCGCAGTACATCAGAACTGCCGCAGTATACCCAGACAGCTGCAGAAGGGCAGCAAGGAGGCATTATACAATGCCATTATTTAAGAAAAGTAATTATTTTTTTTCTTAAGTAATGTCATTAATAAGCAATAACCACTTAGTGGTGTGGTAATGCTGGATTTACCCACGGTTGGCTTTGTTTGGCCACTCGGGCTTCGCCCTCATGACCAAACCACACCAACCATGGGTAAATCCAGCATTACCCACACCCAGGCATGGGTTATTGCTATATTGATCCACATGTTTTAAATAAGTGAGTTAAAAGAGAACATTACACACTGCAGAGTACATAAAAAAAAAAAATATATATATATATATATATATATATATATATATATATATATATATAGAGAGAGAGAGAGAGATAGCTTCAGGCATGCCTAATATCAAACATTTTTCAATATTAGTAAACCAGGGCATTTGGAATTAAAGCTGAATGAGGATACTTCAAAGATGTGCACATTTAGTACTCCTTTGGTCAAAAACAGATTTTCAAGATCTCTGTATGGTATATCATGTGATCCTGCAATTTTTCAGAGGACAGTTGCTAAGATTAAAGCTACTTGTCACAACTTTAGTTCTGAAACATTGCAAAGGATTAGTTTATCATCTTATTAGCTGTTGATGGGTAAAAGGCTCAAACCAAAGCTACCGTTATCAACTGTGCTGCTTCAATCAAGTTGTAATGCTGAGAATATACGGATAGCAAAGAAAAGACAAGCAATTCTAAGGGGAATTCTGTGACAGAGGAATAAAGAGGATATTCACTCTGAAGGAAGGAGAATGTTTATTAAGACAGATGCTGAAAATTCTAAAACTGTAAATAAAGATTACTAAGATAAAACAATAACAATACCTGTTTACAAAAAACCCAGAGTATACATTCTACAAGGAAATTATGAAAGACTGTTAGGGTTGCCATCTTTTCAGATGCCCAAAGTGGGACATTTTTATGGAAATGTGTAAATTTGCAGGACATACCATACCTGTAACGTGCAATGGACTGAACCTAACTTTGTTTGCAAAATAAAAGTTCACTTTTACAGAATGCTAAAGTGCTTCAGATACAAATTAAGTGCTTTATGCAATTATTACAGGAAAGTCAGGAAATATTTTTTTTTTAAATCTCAGGAAATTTGCCATTTTTTTCACAGAATATAACTAGGGACTATCCTGCATAAAGACTGCATAGGAGAAATAGAAAACACTCAAATACTTACGGCTATAAATGGGCAAGCATCACTAGCCTCCCACTGCATGAAAGATGCTTAATGAGAACAACATAAAAATGTTTTAATGGCTTGAGTTCAAGTGAGCTCAAATCAAGTAAATTATTCAAAGCCAACGAGACTACTGTGAGCACTAGTAAGCTGTTGCTGTCTCTAGCAGGCTATAACATTATAAATACTTCTAAGTAGAAGTACTTTGTGACTGCTTTGCTTCAGTTTGCTTATAATATAAGATACTGCACAGTAGTTACAAATCAAGCAGGCAGCATCTCATAAAGTGATTAATTCTAAAAAGGATGCAAATAGTTTGAGTTATTAACGTATTTTTCTTCTTGCAGTATTTGTAAAAACACGATACATTAGCATGGTATTAGTTGTAGTACATAAGATATATATATATATATATATATATATATATATATATAATATTAATAATTTATTTATTGTAAAATATGGAGATAAAACAAATAGCCATAGTAGCACCATATGCATTCATTATTTTGTTTGTTAAAGGGGTACTTGGGCTAGACCAGGACCCTTTTTAGCCACAATCAGAGCCACTTGATTTCTGTATTAGTAGCTGTATTTAGAGCACAACCAAAAGCTGTTTGCTGAATTTCCTGTTTGCACTTAATTTTAAATCGTTTTTTTCTTAAAACTTGCATATTTTCTGTCCTTGACCTAGCACTCTTGTGTGGGGTCATTTACTGCACTGTTATAACTTGATATTACTTGTGAACCTCTGCTATCTCTGTAAAAAACAAAAACAAAAAAAATCTTGCTTTTTCCCACTTTTCTGAGAGTTAAAATAGTTCAGTTACAGGCTTGCTGTTCCTGAACTGTTTGAAAGTTTCTGTGAGGCCATTTTTGCTTGGGCTGAAGGAGGGTCTCTGTGTTTATCAGTGGGAGTGACTAACATTGAGCAGCTTCCCTGCCCCCCGGAGAGGTGGTTACTGACTTGAAACTGTAGTTTTATTGGCCACTAGGGGTCATTTCCATAACTCCTTCATTTGTCCTCGGAGGAGTGGTTTAGGGCAGTGACTTGTGGTTTGTTGGCCAATTTGGGTCATTTCCTGTCTTATCCAGCCCCCTGCTATAAAGCACGCTTTAGCGCGATTTAGCCCGATTTAGCCCGATTTAGCGCGGAGTTGCTACTGTTGCACACTAGGGCAGCACCGGTTAAGCAGGTTTAAACTATTCGGGCTACCTAAAGTCCACTCTTCAAATTTTCCCTTAAAACTACCTTCCTCGAACTATACTACTGATCTAATCAGCGTATCCTATAATTAAAAAGATCATCTCTACTTGACTCCAAGTAGACTATTCTCTATCTGTTAAACGTAGCACTTGCTCCTACAGTACTTATTACCTTGATACGGCACTCTTGTCATAGATAGTACCCCAAAAAAGGCAACCCCCCATTTCTCGGTCACCCACGTCCCCCGGAATCTTTTTTAAAGTTTTTTTGTCTATTCCTTCTAGCATGACGAGGGATCAGTTGCTAGTGTCCTCTCCTGCTCAGCTGGTGAACCTGGGAATATTGAGGCAATGTTACAATTGCCTCATGTACACAGACAACCCTCTCCTCCTCCCACAAAACACAAATACATGCGAGAGATGCAACTACACGGCCAAACTGGAGGCTGAGCTCTCTCAACATAGGACTGGCAAGACCAGTCAGGAGGAGAAGGTTACCACACACACTATAGACCCAGTCTCACATATTACCATTACAACCTCAAATCATACACATAAACACACAAAGACATACTCGGAGGCTCTGATCAAAAATCTACCAAAACAGCAGAGGCCACCAAAGCAGACACCCAAACAACCACCACCTCAGAACACAACACCTGCAACACATAGACCTCACAGTCAGAGTGTCAAACAGTCACAGCCCTTAAGGCCAAACACAATGCCAGACACACTAGTCATTGGTGACTCCATAGTCAGACACACTGACGTCCCGCTCACCAGACTGAGTAAGGAGAAGGTCACAGTAAGCTGCCTGTCGGGCGCTAGAATCCGCCACATAACGCAAGCACTCAGGTCTCTCAACAGCAGGTACAAATATGATTCAGTCATTGTCCACGCTGGTGTAAACGACCTGAGACGTACCTCCTTGGACTACATGAAAAGAGACATTGAGGAGCTCTCTGATTATGTAGCCCAGACAGGTATGACCCTGACCTTGAGCAGTATCCTACCTTCACCAAGAATGATGCCACAATACAGAGATAAGATGATCAGCTTTAACAATTGGCTTAAACACTGGTGTCATTCAAAGGGGATCCAGTGTCTGTCTGCCTGGGATGACATGCTGGACAAGCCACGCTGCTTCGCAAGGGACGGCTTGCACCTGTCACCCTGGGATTCCGGATATTGGCAAAGGCTCTTGCCACCCCCATAGTGCCTTTTTAGGCAAGGCTCAAATTCTAAACCTACCACCCTAGAACACAAAAAGGAAAAAACTAAGGGTAATGCTGCTCAATGCCAGAAGTCTAAATCTCAAAATGCACGCACTCGAGGCCCTTCTCAGTATGGAGAACATCGATGTCTGTGCTGTGACAGAAACCTGGTTCAAGGCTCCTGAGAGCACCCCGCCGCTATCAGGTTTTACCTCATATCATGCGTTCCGGCCCCAAAATCTGGACAATACCAAGAAAGGAGGGGTATCCATATTCATCAAGGACACCCACACCTCAAGACTGGTGGCAACGCACGATGCATCGGAGACCATCCAGGTGCAATTAACCATAGGCAAGACTGCTCTGCAAATTGTAGCATGTTACAGGCCACCCTCACAAACTCAGGAACCTCACATGGCCTTCCTGAAAACACTAGAGCGGATTAATGTATCACCAAACACCATCATACTAGGTGACTTCAATTACCCTAATATAGACTGGGAACACTACTCAAGCCCAAACACCCTAGCCCAAAAGTTCCTGGAATTCATAAACTCAAATGCCATGGAACAACTAGTCACCATCCCCACAAGAGGAGATAACATACTTGATCTCATCATCACGAACATGGGAGCACAATGTTCAACACCGGAGGTGTACCCCTCACTGGTGAGATCAGACCACAAACTAATCTCGCTGGAGGTCCTCATCCCACCCCCACCTGAAATAAAAAGACCACAGTAAAGAACTTCTCAAAAGCCGACTTCACACTTCTAAAGACTAGTGTGGTCTCCTTTAAGGCCCCGAGCCGGCGGAAAACAGTACTCAAGCCGCTGAATCACTTACAAATGCCTTCTACCAGCACCTGCAGGACTGCATGGATAAGGCAATCCCAAGCAAAACAAAGACTCTTTGTACCAAAGGCAAGCATCCAGTCTGGTGGACCCCAGCCATAAACAAACTCTACAACAAAAGGAGGAAGCTACTACAAGATAGAGCAAAATCCTTAAAAGGTAAGACACCCTTGATCACTATAAGTAAAAACTAAGAGCTCTCATAAAATCATCCAAAGCAAATTTCGAGAGAAAAATAGCTAAAGACTCAAAAGACAATCATAAGGCCTTCTTTAGCTATGTTAGAAACCTGGGAGGAAACTCCCAGATATGCTCAGAGCTAGTTCAAAATGATGTGAAGATTACTGATCCTACAGACATTGCCAACATACTGGCTGACAGGTTCAGTGCAAACTTCTCCCCTCCCCAAAGGAGAGATATCTATACCAAACGATTGCAGCCCCCAAACATCTCCAGCGCCCAAGTGAGAACTGCTCTCTCCAAAGCAAAAACACAGCATCCATGGGACCTGATGGTGTCCCCGGCTGTGTGCTCCATGAACTCAATGAGGAATTAAACCCACAGCTAGGACAGCTGTTTAATCAAAGTCTTACCTCTGGATACGCACTCCAGGAGTGGCGCACTGCAACTGTGGTACCACTTCACAAAGGCGGTGCCTCCACCGACCCTGGAAATTACCGCCCATTAGCTTGACAAGCCTTATCTGCAAAGCCATGGAGAGGATCATAATGGACCTCATAAATAAAGACATAGGGAATTTGCAGACTTTGGATCCAACCCAGTTTGGCTTTGTCAAAGGCAGATCATGCCTTTTAAACTTGGTTGACTTTTTCAAACAGTCACCAAAGCCATTGATGAGGAAAGGCAGTCCATACAGCCTACCTCGATCTGGCTAAGGCCTTCGATACAATACCCCATTCGGGTATCATTGAAAAACTCATCAGCTTAAATGTCAACCCATACATCACAAGATGGGTTGCAAACTGGCTGAGTGACAGAACCCACAGGGTCAGAGCTGCTGGCGCCATGTCAGACTCAAAGCCTGTCACAAGTGGTGTCCCACAGGGCTCAGTCCTGGGCCCACTCTTGTTTGGCATCTACTTTTCCAAGTACAAGCAAACACAGGAGGGTTATGGCTGACAAAGTTTGCAGATGACTGCAAACTGGGCCATAGTAGAAAACACATCTGACACAGATATCCTTCAGAAGGGTCTCACAGAAACGGATAACTGGTGCCAGAGCCACGGCCTAAAGTTAAATGCCAAAAATGCATAGTCATACCCTTCGGGAAAAACAAGGTTACCCCTAGCTACCAAATAGGTGGCAATCCACTGAGCACAGAAGAAGTTATCAGGGACCTGGGGACCCAGGTTGATAGTAGTCTGTCATTCGACACCCATGTAGCTAAAGTAGTTAGGAAGACCTTCTACATTGCCCACCTTATCATGAAGGGATTCTCATCTAGATCAAGGGAGGTCATAGTCTCCCTTTACTCATCACTCATCAGACCAATGATTGAGTACAATGCCCCATTCGGAATGTATCTGACCCGACACTTGCAGCAGCTGGAGAGGCCACAAAAGTTCCTCACCAAAAGGATAAAGGGTCTCAAAAATCTGTCCTATGCTGCCCGACTGAAAGAACTCCAGCTCTATTCAGTCGCCACCGCTTGCTCAGAGGTGACCTTTGCCTAACATACAAGGCCATGTCAAACCCAGATTTGATGAATATGCTTCACCTCAAAAATCTAGATCCATCAGAGCCACAAGGGCGGGAGACTTAAACCTTGACACGGCTATTAATAGGACGTGCTGGAGGGATAGATTCATCACCCAAAGACTCCCTATGCTGTGGAACAAAATCCCGGTACATGTGAGGCAGAGCACCTCGCTGGCCTTGTTCAAGAGAAATCTTGACCAATGGATGGGAGATCGCAGATATACCCCAGGGATTACCTCAGTGTCACTGCTCGACAGAGGCACAGAAAAATAATGGGTATAGTTCCCCATACTAAAGGGGTGGCCTAAGCCACAAAACGATGGGCTAGGCTTGTAAATGCCCTCGGGCAGATAGCCTAGTATGAACCTATGAACCTATGAACCTATGAACAAGACCTACATGATAAATTCCATCCATTTGGAATAACCAAGCATGAAGACAGTTGAAAGAGGAGACAATGTTAAGTATAGCATAATAAAACTAAGCAAATGCAGTATAAGCAAAGACAATATTGTGAATAACAAATGCAAAATAGCAATATATATCAAGCCACAAAAGAGATAATCAGTATAAATAACACGCAAAGTAAATTGTAAGATATTATATACTTAGTGAGCATGCAGTCATCGTCTGGAATAATTAGACAAAGTCATACTTGGGTCAATGTAGGAGATAGTGAGAGAATGTGTCAGAATATTTCTATTTGTATGTGATGTTATTAAGCATCTCTAAAGTAGTTGCATCGTATTATGCACTTGGGGAAGATTTCAGCCTTATATTTGAATAATAGCTCCAGTCTCAGGATGCCTCTGTCATGTGATACTGTACATATAATTGTTTATTTCAAGGGAAGCTTGAGTGTGGAGACTTACTCTGAATTCTTTCTTCATCATTTGGCCTGTACTGATATTTCATGTTTTTATTTGCAATAAATTACAGTTTCTTTTTTACCTATGGTACTTGGTTAGACTAGAATGGTTGTGATGCATGAAAGGATGGAATATTTCTTTCCCACTGCCTACTGGGCTCATAATCTGAAAAGATGATAACAATATCTGTTTTTTTTTTTTTTTGATATGTGAATACCTTCATGTCTTCCCTTACTTGCATATCAGAAAATGTGTATATTTTAGAGTGGCTAGTTTTAGCTAGCTGTTTCTTGAAATAGTTAAGTGGCTCTCTTTTACAGCATATTATGAATATGGAATATTAAGTTACATTTTTAAAAACATTATATGCCCTAGATTGGTTGATCAACCTATTAACATTTTATGAAAATATCTTTATTCACAATATATGTTAAATGTAGTACTTTTGAGATGGACTGCAATAAAGAAAAGTAAATAATCCGGTGGCTTCAGTCTAACTTTATAGTTTGCCTTAATAAAATATTAGTCAGTGTGGAACACTCCGGATGTTCCTTTTTATACAGGTTAGTTCCATGTTGGAAGTTAAATTGAAGGGAGATAAAATATATCAAGACAAACATTATGATAAGCAAAAATGACTCCTAATGGATCGATGGGGGAAATAACAAAAGGCATTCTCTTTTGTCTGGCTACCTCTGTAGAAAATGCAAAGCAAAGACCCATGATGGAAATTTAATAAAAACATACTTTTCACTTCTTGGGTGAGCGTCCTTTTAATATGTGCTTCCTCTACTCTTACAGGCAATAAAGGCATAATTTTCTTAAAAAAATAATTAATGACTGTACTTCTCTAATCCACCAGATTTATATCTGCCAGAGGAGTAGTCCGTCTACACTACATGGCACTGAGGCACACCCAAAAGATCTGTGATGACACAATCCAACTAACTAACATAAGCAAAGAATTAAATTCATGTTGAGTGGAGGGCCTACAAAGTGTCAGAGCAAGGAAAAATATCCTGTTTGTAATTTTTCAAATATTTTCACCAGTTCTTCAGAGCAGACTGTCTTCAAAACTAATAGGTGGGTAAAATAAAAAAAAAAAATTGAATCTAGGCAATATGGCACATGACAGTTTAAACAGTGTGTGTGTGTGTGTTTGTGTCTGTGAGTGATACTCACTGGTATAAAAATGGTAACTGTGAAATTGTACACAACATATGAATCATACCTGGGTTAAATAGTCTAGGTACTAGGCTAGCTTTCCTTGTGGGGTATTTTAAATCTAATCAATTGGTTATCTGGTACTTGAATTAACATATACCATTTAGTTTTAGACTGGCCTTACCCTTCCCATGGTCAATAATTATATATTACCCCCTAGTGAGGATAACTGGAATCATACTCTAGATGATTTGAGGGGTTCCAATGCAATGGACAAAGCATTGAGGAGCTACTTCTGTCCATTAATAGCACAGGGAGCGGTCTTGGGGTAAACATTTTGCTTCCCATTCATAGATGCAATTTGAGCTTGAACTGGAACAGGGATCAGCTTTGTTTCCTGTAGATAAGGAGTTTGTTAAGGATCAGTGGTATCCACTTTGAGATAAACTTGTCCCTCCAAAGCAGTCATTAATGTTGAAGAAGATGTTTACATCCATAGACCAATTATTTCTAATGCCATTTGACTTGCTGCTGTCCAGTAAATTCATTAGTATTGGGTAAGAGGATGCCAGACACAGGTCACCTCTTAGCAGAATGTAGGATACAGTGTATATTGTCAGGGCTTTGAGAAGGTCCATATAGGACATATTATTTAGACCTTGTATCCTTTTAGGAAGGTACCTCTGTGGGTGTTTCAGTTGTTGCATGTGTCTGGACAGGCACATGCCAAAGGGGAGCATTATACTTAATATCTAGACTAATGAGGGATGAGGTAAGAGGGGCAATGACATACCTATATCTAGACATAATACTTTTGTTTATAAGCTGTGCAATAAAGAAGGACTTTATTTTGATACATGTGGCACATGTTGGTTGAAATTTAAGTCACTGTCCACATAAGTTCCCAAATCCTGAACAACTGGGTCAACTGTTAGGGGCATATTGTCAGTGTGCTAGTTCCCCAGGTTAGATGACTTCTCAAAGGATATCATAAAGCATTGTTTGGTATTTAGTTTCAGTCCATTGTTTTGGCACCAATTATTCATTTAGGGCAAACCTTCCTGCAGGGTGGCTAAGACATTGGGGAATTCAATGACTGTCCCTAGCTTGCAGTCATCTGCAAACTTTGTGAGCCAGAGACCTTTGGTATTGGCTTTTACTTCAGAGAAGTAGATGCCAAACAGGGAGGGTCCCAGCGCAGAACCCTTGGGGACTCCACTGGTGACTGGTCTCTTTGTGGAGGTAACTTTCCCTATTTTCATTTCCTACAGCCTATCTGTGAGCCAGTTGGCAATCCATAGGGTGACATAGGGGTTTACTCCCCATTTAGCTTTTCTACTATACCTGAGTGTGGACTGAGTCAATCATTTTGGCAAGGTAGAAGTATATGGTGTGTAACATTTTACCTTCATCCATTGTTTTGGTGACCTTTTCAAAAAAGTCCACCAGGCTGAGCAAGCATGACCTGCCCCTGCCAGGTCCAGTGCTTGAAGGTTCCCTATGTACTTATTGATTAGTTCCATGATAAGTCTTTGCACTTCTTTGCATATTAGGCTGGTCAGACATAAGTCTATAATTGCCTGGGTCTGTTGAAGGTCCTCCTTTATGCAGGGAAATGACTGCAGCTGTTCCCCATTCATGTAATACAAAACCTGTATGGAGACCGAGGTTGAACAGTGATGTTAGGGAGTGGCTAAATCATGCTCCATGCTATGTAAGATGTATCCATAGATATTGTCAGGACTCATCAATCCAGTATGTTTATTTAGCTTTTGATAGCAGTTTTAGGACTTGGTCTTGTCTGATAGTTGGAGGCGAGACAGTTTCAGTTGTATCATGACGGACAAATGGCCAGGATAGAGGTGCAAAATTAGAGCCAGTAGGTTGGTTATGTCTTCAGCCTCAGTGTAGGTAACATACTTCACAGTCAGTTCAGTGCATTATTGTATTGTGCTTTTGAGATTATGAACTAAAAAAGGCCTTGTGATTGTCTTTGGCTAATGCTGTTGTTTATTTCCAGCTATAAATGCAATTGAACATACAAATAGTATCAAGTCAGTTTTATATATTAATAAAGGTAAGACATCCCAGATGTAACTGTGTACTAATGGCCATCTCTTAACAATTACTTGCTAATATAGATCCACACCAGAACCTTAGAGTAAACCAGGAAAGTGTTACAATGAGTGAGCAGCACAACTCCCATACAAAACTGTTCACACAACTTGATAGCAAATGTTGCTGTTTCATAAACAGCTCGAATGGTAAGGATAAAAACGTCATCACAGAAAGGTATAGGCATTGAATATATCTATAAGAAAATGTGGTGCAGGAGATTCACTCATCAATTTTCAGATCAGAAAATGACTCATATATATTTGCAATTTGCACTGTAATAATTTCAATATAATATAATTTTTTAGAAAATAAATTTGCTATCAAAATATAATTTCAATATAATATTATTTTAGAAAGTAAATTTATTATCAAAATATATTTTCAGTACATATAAAATTATAAAAAAAATATTCACCCACTAAACAAGCCATTAATTTAGCTTTCTCAATAAGGAGATCATCTGCTATTTTTGTATCAAATGCATGGAAAGTACATATTGCATATATAACTTTATAAATGTATTAGTTTCATGCATAGTCCTGTTCCATTCAATATATAGTAACCTGGGTACTCTGGAATGTTATTTCAATGATAAAGAAACATGCAGAACTCCTTGGAATTAATCCAAAATCTAATTTTAATGATTGAGGAAAAATAGAGAATTATTAGTTCTTTTAATAATTATTATAGCCACTGTGAGATTTTAGAAGATTGTGGTCTTTCTTTTTTCATGAACAGAGGAGGTGAATTTATCTCTGGTTTAATTATACAAAATATAATGCCTCAATGCCATCCACAAAAGTGTTTGTATAAAAGGCAAATAAGTTAATAGATGATATGCAGAACATTCAAAATTTTAAGGAGTTTTCCATATGGATTTTTGCAAGAGGGGTAAAGGCTTTTCTTCATCTTCTTGCATAAAAGTATAGCAACTGTCATTGTATGTGTGACAAACTCTAAGAATTATTTGTAAACCTAGCCCTAAAGGTACTTAAGAATAGGTTTTTCCCACCATCACTCTATGAAGTTCTAAATATCTGTATATACTCTAATGCAGCATATATGAGTGGAATACACAAAAACCTTAAGTCTGCAATTGACAAACGTTTTATCATTTTTCAGATCTCAGTTAGTGTGTCTTCTGTGTGTCGACATGCGTGAATGGGCGTGGAAGGTTGTGCGTTAGGCCCGGCAAGCCAGCACGTAAAAATCTACCGCCAATCATTAGCGGACTGGAGTTCCGCTGTGGCAACCCCTAACCGGGAAAAGCCGAAAGACACAAACAAACTCTGCATCTGCATTTTACAGAGAATGGATCTTTGCTTTGCTACCCATGAATATATTTAAAGAAACTTTTGAAGAAGCTCTTACATCCAGATGTGATAGACAAATTTGTTGGACTGTTTGAACTGGTCTACACTTAAAAGTCTGTAACAGCCAAGGAGTTTTTATTTATTTTCTATGATTCTTCAATGACACCTTGTAGAGACATATCTGACTATCTTTACTAAAAGTTGATGGCAAATATACTCATTTGTTGGATACCTTTTCACTTAGTTGTTTCAGGCAGCTGGTGAGGACTTACAGTCCCTCTTTCACACTTATGCTGGACACTATTTGCTTTACTTTTATGGTTAGGCATACAGTGACAGAGGTTAAATGTTATTTTTAGTCTATTTTTGCTTATGCTAGATAATTTTTGTTTTATTTTCACCAAGAAGTATAGCAGGTGTAACCGGGCTGTTATGACATGGACTGCTAAAGCAGGAGTAAAAATGATGTTACCTTTAAAATAGGACTGTAATGATTGTGTTCCTATGGCATGAAGTGTAAATGTGTTTAAGACACTTAAAGATTTCTAACGCAATGTGTTTTAGTCTGACATGGTATAACAAAGTTATATTTTCTGCCTCAGTGTAACCCTATGGAAAAATCTCATCAAAGCATTTTATATATTGTAACTGTGTTAAGCAATGACATTTTATCAGCCATATCTGTTAAGGATTCTCACAAGGGTCAGGGTTCATAGAAAAGTTGCACCGCATATAGCATGTTTTTTTTTTCTTTACCCTGGAGTCAGAGAGAAGTAAGGTATTAAAGATTCATAGTCCCATAATGTGCACCAGTGCAGTGGCCTCAAATATGTGAAAGAAGATATATGCAAATGACCACATAATGGCATGCAAATGACACAGGGTAGGAAAGTAGGTTGCTATTCTATTCAAATGTATCCCAGATGAATATAATCACAATTCATTCTCATACTTCAAGCAAATTGTACACCAAAATACACCTAACTATAAAAGGGCAAAACTTTCAGAATTGCACATAGCAGAGATACTTAGAGTAGCATTAGTAATCACACAGCAGCCTGTTTTCATGCTTAGTGCCATCAGTTCCTGTATTCATGTGCAAAGTGCTGTCCAGCACCAACATAAAAGCTATTGTCAGATGTAGACATACAATAATTTCACTGACCAAAAGATTTCTGATTGCTTCACTGTTGATCTAAAGATGGTACCAGCCTTGGATAACATGTATTACCCACACATAAAAATGATAAGTATGTGTGTCTTTCCCATACCTATAGTCACCAAGATATTTTTACACACACACACACACACACACACATATATATATATATATATATGCATGCATAAGACATGCTGTTTACTCCCTGTATTGTTTTTGTGAGGAACCCCTGTGTACATTCCAGTTGTTGCATGTGTCTGGACAGGTACTTACCAAAGGGGGCATTGCGCTCAATGATGGGCCTGATGAAGGCTGCGTACAGTGGAACAATGACTTCCTTGGATGTAGATGCCATGCCCTTGCTTATAAGTTGAGCAGCATAGAATGATTTCCTTATTACCTTGGACACTATCTATATGAGTACCCGAATCCCTGACTACTGGTTCTTCTCTTAAGGTGGTATTATCATCGAGGTAATTACCTAGGGTATCTGACTTCTCATATGGTACTATTATGTATTCATTGACAGTGTGCTTTAATCCATGGCTTTGGCACCAGTCTTTTATCTGTGTTAGTCCTTCCTGTAGGATGCTAGTGTTCTTTTTGGGGATGCTATGATTGCTCCTAGTTTACAATCATCTGCAAATTTGGTCAACCAGAGTTCCTTGACACTGGCCTTGACTTCTGAGAAGAGATCCCAAAAAAGAGCTGACCCAGCACAGAGCCCTGAGGGACTCCACTAGCAATCGGCCTCTTTGTAGAGGTGGTCTGTCTTACCCTAACTTGTTAGATCCTATGGAAGATCCATCTTGCTATCCAGCACATAACCTAAGGGTTTATGCCTATATTCATGAGTTTGTTTACAATATCCACGTTTAGTATTGTATCAAATGCCTAAGTCAGGTCAATGTATGTAGTATGTACCATTTTGCTCTCATCCATTGCCTTGGTGATCCTCCCAAAGAAGTCCACCAGATTAAGCAGGCATAAGCTGCTCTTGATGAAACCATACTGGGATGGATCCAGTGTTTGAAAGTTTACTATATTCTTATTAATCATTTCCATGACAATTCTTTCCAAGGCCTTGCAAATGAGATTAGACAGATGTATGGGTTTGTAGTTCCTGGGATCCACTGATGTCCAAGCCTTTTGTACATGGACGACCATTGCAGTTCTCCATTCACGAGGCACAAAGCCTGTCTAAAGGCTATGGTTATACAGTGACTCCAGTGGTACCAACAGGTCATGTTTCAGGATATTTAGGAGGTATCCTGGGATTTTATCAGGGCCCATCTATGTAGTGCTTTTAGCCCTAGAGAGCGCATTTAGGACCTGCTCCCTCATGATAGTTGGGGGGTTATTTTTTATGGTATTTCCTGAGACTGGGCAGTGGAGCAAGGGGGGTTAAAATTGTTGCTGAATTTATTGGCTAGCATATTTACTACATCTTCCAGCTCTGTGGAGGTGGCTCCATTTACTATCTCTTATGCACACTCTGTGCTGTATTTGAGGTTCCCCACATAATTAAAGAAAGCCTTGTAATTCTCCTTTGCCTGGGAGACTATGTTTGCCTCAAATTTGGCTTTAGTAGACTTCATTTGCTCTCTTAGTTGTTTGTTCAGATTGATGGGAGTGTTTTTTTTCATGCTGGGCATAACACATCCTAAGCTTGGCTATGACTTTTTTCCTTTTGTTGTACAACTTGTTTATTATTGGATTTCACCTGGGTGATTTCCTTTTCAGTTAGTTCTGGACATATTTCTGGATGATACAGCTGTCTCTAGGCATATATTGACATAATTGTACATGGTTTCTGTGAAAAATTCCACATATGCAGCTTTATTCTCAGGGGCTTGATGGAGCTTGAAATTTTGACAGGTTATCAAATAGTGGCAGGAAGTTTGCCTTAGAATAGTTCCTAAATGTTACAGGGTTCACCAGGGAGACATAATTGATTTTTATTATGAAGGAGACAGCTCTATGGTCTGACTTTACCAGATAGGACACTATACTAGGGGAGAAACAGCATTTAACCATGTATGTGATACCAGGTCAGGTATGTTTTTACCCCTAGCAAACAGCTTCACAGCCCCCTCCCCCTCTGTAGGAACTGGCACCAATATCCAAAACTACACCAAAGCACTATATGAGCATTTATATAGATGCATGGAATCAGGACTACCCGACAAGACTAAATCATCCTCTGTAAGGAAGGGTAAACCTGTCTGGTGGACAGCTGCAATAAATAGACTCTATAACAAAAGAAAAAAATTGCTGTCCAAGAAGAAGTAGGTGCCCAATTGGAAGCAATGTCTTCTTAGCCTGAACAAGCAAATAAGAGCACTAGTGAAATCCTCCAAAGCAAACTTCGAGTCCAAATTGGCCAACTCTACTAGAGACAATCAAAGGTTTTCTTCACATATGTCCACAACCTCAAAGGAAGCACCCAGATCTGTTCAGAACAGGTGGTCAAGGACACTACATATACAAATGCTGTAGATATAGCAAATTTGCTGGCTGACAGATTCAGCAAAAACTTTACCCCTCTGCCCCCCATCAGTAAATCAGGGCATCCTCAGTACCTGCCCCCTTCCCCTTATATCTAGGGAACAGGTCACCACTGCTCTCTCAAAGGCAAAAAATACAGCTTCCTTGGGACCCAATAACATTCCAGGCTGCATCCTACGTGAACTCAGGCAGAAACATGCAGTACCATAAGGCACCATATTTAACCAAAGCCTGAGTACTGGCTTCATCCCAGCTGAGTGGAGGACATTGACTGTCATCCTTTTACACAAAGATGGAGTATCCACCGATCCAGGAAATTATAGGCTAACTAGCCTGATCTGCAAGGCCATGGAACTGATTATCATGGACCTCATTAATGACATTGGCAACCTCCAAACACTTAATCCCACACAGTTTGGCTTTGTCAATGGGAGGTCATGTCTGCTAAATTTGGTCGACGACTTTGAGACGGTCAACAAAGCCATGGACGAGGGGAAGAGGGTGCACACCACCTAACAACCTGGCCAAAGCCTTTGACACTATTCCCCACTCGGGCATAATAGAAAACTCTCTCAGCTAGGCATTAATCCTTATGTTACCAGATGGGTAGCAAACTGGCTCACTGATAGAACCCACGTAGTCAAAATAGGGGAAGACATCTCGAGCAGTAGATCCGTAACAGGTGGCGTACCCCAGGGTTCGGTCTTCAGCCCTCTGTTATTTGGGATATACTTTTCTGAGGTCTAGGTCAAAACCAGTGGGCTATGGCTGACGAAGTTTGCAGATGACTGCAAGCTGGGTGCTGTCATCACTTCCACTAGTATAATAAGCACTCGATCAGTCTTGCGGGATTTGGGCACTCAGGTTGATAGAAACCTGACTTTTGACCACCATGATGGTTTTGTTGTATGGAAAGCCTTCTACATGGCCCACATCATAAGTAAGGGTATCTAATCCAGGGACAAGGAGGTCATAACATCCCTGTATTGTTCCCTTATAAGGTCCATTATTGAGTACAATGCCCCTTTCGACATGAACCTTGCAAAGCACATGCAGCAGCTGGAGAGACCACAGAAGTTCCTTACTGCAGAGAATTCAGGGCCTGAAACATCTACCATACACATATAGGCTAAAAGCTCTAGCCCTCTACTCAGTTTCATACAGACTCCTCAGAGGTGACATTTGTCTGGCAAACAAGGTGATCACAAACCCCACCTTGATGGAACTGCTACATATTCACAAGTCAAGCTCCACTCGAGTAACTCGCTCGTCCAGCCTCAACCTGGTCTGTGACATCGACAAGACTTGTTGGCGGGACAGATTTGTATTCCAGAGACTCCCCCCATCTATGGAATAGACTCCCTCTCCACATCAAGCAGAGTACCTCTTTACTCATTTTTAAGTGCAACCTAGATAACTGGATAGGAAACAGAAAATATACCTCAGGGATTCCACCCATGTCCCTGCTGGACAGGGGCATTGGGTGCTTATTTGTCTAAACATGAGCTAAACTCTTGGCTAGGCTTCTAAGGGCCCCAGGGCCAAGCCAATTATTAAAATCAGTCATCTTTTGTTCATGTTTATCTGTAATTACTAAGACACCACATGGGTTTTAATGATAGAAATACAAAAAGTGTTGCACCTTATTAAAGATAATCTGTGTTATCCATATGATATTAACAATGTTATACTTGGAGGAGAAGAAAAGATAACAAGACTTAGAAGTGTGTTGACGGTGGGTTCACATATGGAGATAATGTATAAATGATAACCAGGAAGTGCTACAGAAGTATAAAGAGCATCTAGTGTAGTATATTCAAGTAGTAATGAGATCCATAATCGAATATTGTGCAGCAGCCTGATTTTATAACCATTCTCAAGTTCCATACCTCTCAGCTCTCCATATGTTCACCTCATAATGTTGGTTCTCATAAAATTGTGGTTTTTCTGGAAAAGCACTGGCAAATCATTGATGACTAAAGTCAGAAAATAGTTGCAGACCTTTCAGCTTCAGACTTCAAATCCTTCAGAAAAATTCATGCTAATGCAAAAACTGTTATTCTATCAACTTTTCTAAGTTTGTAAGAGCAATATTTAAAAAGTGTTCCTGTTTTTTGGCTTTGTCCAGATTTTTTGCTCCAAGAGGATGAAAAGTATGTTTTCAATTTTTTTTGACTAGAAAGGATTCCAAAATACTGCACAAGGCCAATGCCTAAGGTTAAGCATCTGAGCAATGAGAACAGGCTACCAAGTTGTTGTACTCATTTATTTACATATTGGTTAGAAGTAACCTAATGCTAATATATTAATGTATGAATAAGTAATAGGAATTGAATTTAGGTCATACTCACTGGGAACTAAAAACAATTCTTTGGGTATAATCCATTTTTTAACACTACATTAAGGGGAAGATCGTTTCATGGAAGTACTGACAAACTTCCGCTGGTTATTAGAAGGGTTAGAAGCCTTGAGGCATGTTTGAGGTATGTAATAAGAGTGCATGTGGTTACATGGTTTACTTAGGTTGCATATAATTGCTCTCTAATCCTTGGCAAACTCATGTAAGGTCCTCAGAGAAACAATGAATGCTGAATATTAAATATGGCACTAATGTGGTGTATAATCCACTAAGTTGCATTGGGATGGGTTCATTCTTGGGCCACTATTCACTCCTCCAGAGATGGTCCCAGAACCATTGTCCCCCTGAAGGACACCAAATAATTTTTTGTCTTTCCATCCTGCTATTCCTGCATGCCTCCACCACCAGCATTGATCAACTTCTCAGCTGCTATGGACCATGCCTCTTCCTTGAAATGGCATCATGTTAGTGACATGCATCTGGCTCTGCTGTAATGTGTGATTTTGTCCCTCATAACATTTATGACATGGATTGCTGTCTGCCACACCTGATTCCATAAAGGCAAGACAGTACCCCCCTCTACAAGAAGGCTGCCCATGTGTCCCAAATGCCTACAGCAGAACATCATTTTCCACATAGCTAAAACTGCCCAGCCTCTGCCATCCACCACATCTTCTGGGCATGGAGTCTCCTATAAACAATTGACACACAATTACAGACTACATACTAGTGTTGTTGGTAGGATGGCAGTAACAGGCAAAGGGGTAACATAGTTATATTATACTATATTGTAACCTAGTTATATCATGCTATATTGTAACCTAGTTTTATCATGATATAGTCACTGGGCAGTAGTGGGGGTATGGCATACGATACATGTAGTGACAGAAATGAGAAGATATAAACCAAGTGTACTTACTACACAGTGGTGCACATGCAATCCCCACAGGGCTTAAATAATGTGTTATGATCAACTGTTATCCATATGATTAGGAAGTCAACCCTGCTATCAACGTCAGAGGCCATCTTGAGAAATGCTGGTGGTATAGCCCTACCCTATTACAAATAGAGGAAATGCATGTGCCTAGACATAATACCGCCATACTCACCACCATAGACTAACATACAGATTATACAAGCCATGTCCTCACCATAATAGTGATAGTCATGTGCAGGTACAGGTTGTGCTAATTGTGGTCTAGTTCATCATTAGTACAATCTACAGGCATGAAATACATGCAGACACACATGTTCATATTGCTACAATTTCTAATGTGAATTCCTGTGCAAGGGTGTACATCCTTATAAAAGGAGATAAAAACACAATGTTTCAGAATACTGTGTCCCTCCTCAGACTGCCTATAGGTCCAGATAATGCTGCTATTCCTCTTAATACTGCTACCCTCATATCTATGATAGCTTTCCAAATCTGTGCAACCTAGCACACAATACGGCAACACTTCTGTAAAACAGCTGAAGTATGTAAGTGCTTGTTTAACACATAGGCAATTTAGGTCAGGATGACTGAATGTCTATGAACCACTTTATATTGCTGCTACATTTCTGTAACTTGAGTGGTTTGCTGATGGTACTCACCTCTGACAGGTCTTCGCCTTGAACTCACACAAGAGCCTGTATGGATATGCACATCATGCTAACTTGCAGCTGCATGTTGAGGTGCCCATGATTCAAAAATCATATTGTAAGTGTAACTTGCAGGCTACTACTTTTTCCTCACAAAAGGGACTCTATTTTCAGAAGATATTTAGGAGAATAGCTAAACCCTCTAGTGTCTACGAGACACTGCTTGCATGATGCAGGAAAGACATAACTATGCTCTGTTTCCGTCACAGCTATTTCATGGAGCCTCTTCTGGGCTCTTATGATAATTCCTTCAGAAATGGTGATGTCTGTTATGATCTGACTGAAGTGGAGTCCTCAGCCAGTGATATCACCAAAATGACAGAGCAGTGAATACATCATTATGATAACCTATCAACACAGCCCTGCTGATCTACATGCATGAAAAATGGAGGTTATGCAACATTGCTCCAAATTATTTTTTGAATGGATAGCTATTAATTTATTTTTTTCTCTTCACCCTGCTTTATGTTTGGCACTGTTGTTACTACTGGCAAGTATTTTTTAATGTCAGCACCCTCACATACTCACATCCATCAAGACTAACTGGGACAAGTGTACTGGCATCTGCAAATTCATCTCCATCCTGACGTACTTTGCTCTTATGGAAGTGGAGGTACAGACAAGGTTGGGCACTGCCAAGGTACAAACAGTCTTAGGAATTCTCTGATCTGTCACATAATAATGAAGCCCTGTAATGTTTCTTTAGGCAGGGACAGCAGCGGGCACACTGCCAGTTGTACCCGCTCCTTCCCCTTCTATCATGCCCTATACCCTATCCATTGTCCAATCCTTCCTCACTGTTTGTTTACCATCTATTTCCATCCATCCTATGTCTTTCCATCCTAGCACATGCACTTCCATCTCCTCTTTAATTTTATGCATTTGACAGGTGCGGACACCATAGCAGTAAAGCTGCAAATACTATATGGCTACATAGATTTCTGTGGCAGTCTGTGCCATCCTGTCAAGGGATGTGCTATCAAGTGCAACCCATTTAATACATGTCAGATTTATTGGTGTATGAGTTCATATTTTCTGTTCATGTGAACATTCAATTTGATAACAGACTCCTGTATGGATTGTGTATTGCACTTCTCTGTGCATAAAGATTAATGTAATACTTACATGGTTTTATAACACAACTAGGCCTACTTGTATAGCTGTAGTATTGCTCAGTTGCATACTTAGAATTGCAGCTAGCTGTATATGAACACCACATGTCTTGATATGTATATTTAATGTCCCCCTACATTGCAGCACATGCAGCTTAGCTGCATAAGGTTTGTGAAGAATCGATGCTGTGCATCCATCTCTGTGAATCCCAGTCCTTATCTGCAACCAATAATATTATGAGCAGGCAAAAAGGGATCTTTATTAACAGACCATTGCAAACTATGAGACAGCTGTAGTAATTTTGTGAAACATGGCTGCAGTCTAAAGGATAGTTTTCATCAAGTACCGAGCTATATTTTTCAGTGTAATCACCCATTTTGCATTAGAGCTACTAATAATACATTAATAAGGAATTTATGTAAATAATCTTACATGGTGTCTAGCAAAACATAACACTGGATTCCTCAGCCTTAGATTAGGGATACTTACTATGGTATGTTGAACCAATAATCCACGACTCTATGTGGGTATATCAGGATTTTCCCACAGTTGATGTGATTTGTTTACAAGTGTAGCCATGAGATGGGCCCACTGAACACTAATATAGATATTACAATTCATGCATTAACATACATAGTTATAGACTTGTCTGTCTTTACATTTTATTAAATAAGAGTTATTTACTTTTTCAGCTTTACACTTAGATTGAATATGGTTATACAGTTACAGGATAATACGCTTAATGAGGTAGAAATGAAGGAAAGCAACAGAGGGGGAAACTAAGGACTATAAAAAATGTATTTATAATATAACAGCTTAATATTGTGGAGAAACTTGCATTTAAATAAGGATAAGTAGCATACAGGAATCAATGTACAGTTTTAAAGGCTAAACTAATTTCACTGTCTAGCAAAAGATGCGATGATCGAATTCTGGCAGTTTAATGCATGGACCGAGATCAATGGTTATCAGATTACCTACATTATAAACACTGTATCTTTCTTTCTTTCTACTATACATATATATATATATATATATATATATATATATATATATATATATATATATTGCATTAAGGGGTTGGTTTCACATCAGAATGCACAACAGATTAATTCTGGTGGGACTTAGAATAAGGTCAGGGCTGATTGCCCATGCTAACCATTATCCTTGAAGAACATACATGCTATTTTACAATGGAAATGTTCAGCAAGGGATGCCTTATACCACTGAAGACAGTCTTGACCTTTTACTTCTGGTGGGAGTTTATTCCATAGGGCAGAGCCCATTCTGGGGAAGGCACAATCTCATAAGACTTTTTTGAACAGTGGTCTGCTAGGGGGAAATAACATTTTCTTGGCTATTTCTTAGTGAATATGACTACTTTCCAAGTGGAAGTTTTCTCCTCAATGGAGGGCAGGTATCTTTATTTAATACCTTGTATATCAGTGCACCTAAGAGGAAAGGACAGGTAGCCAATTCAGTTTCTTAAATAGAATGCAGTGGTTTGTCAGATGACCGACAAGGAGTAAAATCTGTATATTTTGTTTTCTACAGTCTGACCTGTGAGTATTGTAAGGGAAGTGTAAGACTACCAATGGTAACCCATATTCCAGTTTCAGAAGTACATTTTTACTGAGGGAAAGGCGAGCAGCAGGTTAGAGAAGATATCAAATTTTATAGTATAATTTTACTTGTGACATGACCTTATTATCTATATTATTAGTATGTGCTTTGAAAGTAAGGGATGGATGAAGAAATGTTTCAAGTTGGTCTTTTTATGGTTAATGATGAGGTCGTTATTCTCTGCCCAGGTACAGATCCTGGAAAAAGACTGCTGGTGTTGTTTTAGTAATTTAGAGGGAATTTGGGTGATTCTAGAAGTAGTATGTCATTCCCATATAAAGTGGCATTTAATGAGGGGCAGTCTTCAGTGATATCATTAATAAATGTACAACATATACACTCAAAATTAATTAACAAATCAACACAGAGATGAAAGTATGCCATGTCATTGAACATAACTTTGGGAACACAAGAAAGAGTGTTTTTTTTCTCCTCTGTTGTGTAACCACGGAGTTGGTATATATAAGTTCAGAAGGGTGAGGAGTGCAGGGGGGTTGACCCCCCCTGCAAAAATAAAATTGCTGAGTTTGTTGAAGGTGGGTTTGGTGAATGGTTTTCATTTTTTTTTGGTTCTTTTATTTCCAGTCACCAAAATTACCTTTGATGACTTAACATAAATCCTAAAGACATATACAACATATACAAAATATATATGGTTGATGACAGCACTATGTATTCTTAGGGTTTATATGACTTCAAGTTTTCAGAAACTCAAAATTTTTATGGTCAAGACCATATGATCGAGTTTTCAGAAGCTCAAAATAAAAAAAAAAAAAAACATCTCTACATTATTGCACCCCCACACTCCCTGCAAATTATACATACCAACTTTGAGATCACACTACAGTGGGTAAAAAGGGAAATTCTCTTATCTCCACTATACTGCAGTCTACACAGAACAGCTTCAAAGGGGAATTTACCCTTTTCCACACTGTAGTGTGTGATCTTGGAGCTGGTATACATCATTTGCAGGGGCTGGGGGGTGCATGTATGTATATATATATATATATATATATATATATATTTTTTTTTTTTTTTTTTGAGTTTTCAGAAATTCAGTGACATTGTCTGAAGTCATATAAACTCATATTCTTATGAAATGAAAGGTGGCTTGTTAAAGCACTGTTTTTTCATTCAGTCGAATACATTTGTTTTAATGGATTTTTGAATAAACCAACTCTGGTGCAGATTCATATATTTGGTAGTTAGGACTGTGAAAGCATTGATGTTATCTTGGGAAGTACCTTCTCTTTAGTGCATTGAATATTGGGCTGCCATTGTAAGATGATGGAATGTTAGCCAGCAGTACATATGGCATAGGATGTGTTATTATGATAATCTGTGCAACATGGAATGTATAACTAAAACCAAGTAAATAATGGTGTTAGATACAGAACAGGTTCTTTATTTACTGTTAAGCACTTTTCATTTGTCTCAAGTAACAAACTTCATCAGACAACAAACAAGAACTAAAACTGTCCTTCTTATATACTTAAAATGGCATCATTTCCTTTACAAACAGGAAGTGACATTAAGTGCTTTTTTAAAAACATATGACTTGTATAAAAACTTGTTGCTAAAATACTGACACAATATCTAATCATCTAAGCCCACATGTTCCATGAATAATTATATTGCAGACAATAAATCATTTTATATATAAACACAAATATTCATGCATTAAATGAAAAACTTTCTACATCCATCATACTTGCAATCCATTTTCTATGAGACCCAATGATTAATAAAATAGTGATTGCCATATGCTCTTGAAAAGACACTATGAATATTAACATGCTAAGCAATACCTAAACTGAAAATTTTATGAATGATGTTATGTTTTTTATTATTATTATTATTAATACCTTACTTATTCACTTTCCTACTTTTTATGTTTTTATTTTTTTACTTATTTACTTACTACCTGGCCAATGCCTTTAACTTAATGATTACTGCACTATTAATAGTATACTTTAATCCTGGCCATTCACATGAATGAAGTTGCAGTTGCCAAACCAATTCAGCCTTTTCCAGCTGAATAGTCCAAGGTCCGACCCTATCCTGTTCTTTAATCTTCTGTATTACACAAAACTTGAACAGATGATCTATAAATTTATATATATATGCTTTGCTAATGCATTTGTTAAAATACCTTTTCTGATTGCATAAATATGCTCATATATTCTCTCTTTCAAACTTCTAGTTGTTTTTCCTATATGATATGCCGGACATAATTGCCATATGGCAACATAAACTACCATTTTTGTATTACAATTAAATTTTCCAGTAATTCTATATTTTCTATTTTTGATCTCAACCCATTGGCCTTGGGATATAAAACTGCAGTAGTTACACATTGCACACCTACTCATACCCATGTGCAAGTTATTAGAATTTTTTTACAATGATTTATTAAGTTCTTAAGATTTTTATCTTTTCTTGCCACCATTTTTAATCCTTCCCCTACCTTTTCTCTGATTTTTACATCATCATTAATGACTGCCCAATTCTTTATCATAATAGCTTTTACTTCATAAAAATGTGTACTAAATGTTGTTATAAATGTAACTCAGCAGTCATATTGCACTTGTTTAGTCCTTAGCTGATGATTCTCTCCATGGCAACTAAGAATGGAGTTAAAATGTCCATTCTCCCTTTTTATTCGCACTTCATTATGTACATCTTCCAACATACTTGTTGGATACCCTCTCTCGATGAACATCTTTTTAAGCAACCCACATTACTTACCAAAATCAACATTGAGAGCTACCATTCTTGTGGCCTGATCAAATTGTCCATTTACCACTGCCTTTTTATTTCCTATAGCATGTGAACTGGGAAAATGCAAAAAAGAATTTGAATAAGTAGATTTTCTATGAATTTTTGCTTTGAATGCTTTTCTCACCTTGTCCTTACTTAAAGTCACATCCAAAAAAAATAATTTCTTGCTTACCAAGATCATAAGCAGCTTCTCATCCTTCTCAGCATAAGATGCTCCCAAATAACCAACCCTTCCTTGCTAATTCAGTAAGTCAAAGTAAGACAAAGTTCATATTTTCTTGCTACTCCTAATTTCTGCCAGCCTGCCTATTTTGTAAAATACCATACTAGGGAAGCATCTTGCCAAGAGGGCCAGCTGCTTAGTTACTTTTATGCAACACTTTGGGCACTATATGCTCAGCCCTGCTTTATAGTTATCTTATACTTTATGCTCAATCCTGCTTTATAGTTTTTATTCAACCCATTGAGCACTATATGCTCAGCCCTGGCATAAAACATACAAAAACTACTTGAACTTGGGCACAGCTAAGTGATAATTCGTGGAAATACGGGGGACCTACCTGACTCTCCACATTTACTATCATCTATCTTGTATCAGTTTACTCGGTTACCTGATTGTTTCTAGCTCCCTCATAAGAGCAACTAACAGGGTCTTACAGTCCACCACGAGTTGCCACTACATTGCCTACCAGCTGCTAAGCCCTCCCCCCACATCATTCAGCTAATCCAACCCTTACCGATGTGTTTAGTAGTGAGGGCGCCATTTTTAAATCTCACTAGCAGCTTCTCATCCTTCCACTCCCAAAGTAAGGAATCTGTTCTTATTACCTAACCTAGAATATCAAATATTTGCAGTTATTCACTCCTGCTACTGAAGGAATGTATATGTTATTTCACCAAATACTGGCTAGTTATAAACAAAAGGCTGTGTAATCCTGCCAGGTTTCGTAAGTGTATACCTCGGTTAAGCGTTTGCTTAATAATAACTATATATGTACTTTACTATATGCTGGCTTGTGACACTTGAAACTATTATACTGCTGTCAGGGAGATTTGTATATGTGGTTCTGTTAACATCTGTTTAACTGGTGCCAGGTTTTTTACTGTTTAATTGAATTAGCGTTTGCTTATCAAATAATACAGAGCCACCGAATCTAAAAGCTGTACTATGTTAGCTCAGGAAACTATGTTAGCTCAGGAAATGGCGCATATACTGCAGGCAGTGCTAATTTCTGTAGTTTGTATCAAAAGCTGATAGAAGTATAACACTAATGATGTACAGCCTATTCTAAATAGTTTACCTCACTATAGTTCAAATTAAGTTAAATACCAAGGTGCACTCCAAGCCTAGTACTACTACATTTAAGCTTGAATTACACTGACTAGCTGATTCTAATTGTGACTGTGCATGGTAATTGTTGATAGGTTCACCTGGACTCTGTATGCATTAAAACTCTGTTTGTTGACAGTGCTTCTCAGGGTGTTTACAGCCAGTAAATGGTGCTCATAAGAATGTAGTGACTGCTGCCTAATGTTGACAAATTAAATGTGAAGCATTTTTAACACTGTGTTTCATGTATACTGCCTTATCTGTGTATATTACTTTAAAGCTAATATAGAGTGCATGTACATACTGCATGTGTTGACTATTACACTTTTCTCCTCTTAGTAACCAACCCTTCCTCACTACCTCCCTGCTGGACACCTTTCCTTACAGCTAGCACACTGTCAGTTTTCCATCCTAAGGACCCTACAAAAGCAACCGCAGACACCTAATACAAGGGACACTGGGCTGAAAGAGCCTCAAATTCCTATTGAAAGTGCTTTGTGACTAAGTAAGACAAAGCCCATATTTTCTTGCTACTCCTAATTTCTGCCAGCCTGACCATTTTGTAATAGACCATACTAGGGAAGCATCTTGCCAAGAGGGACAGCTGCTTAGTTACTTTTATACATTCTTTGAGCACTATATGCTCATCCCTGCTTTATAGTTATCTTATACTTTATGCTCAACCCTGCTTTATAGCTATTTTATACAACCCATTGAGCACCTGACATAAAACATACTAAAACTATTTGAACTTGGACACAGCTAACTGATAATTCATGGAAGTACGGGGGACCTACCTGATTCTCCACATGTACTATCATCTATCTTATATCAGTTTACTCAGTTACCTGAGTGTTTCTAGCCCCTTTCTAAGAGCAACTAACAGGGTCTCTTGCCCACTTTGCTCCCCATCCTGCCCCCAATTCCCACCCACCCACAGTGGTCCTACCTTTATTACAAATGCTAACCCCTCCCATCATTCCAACAGCCAACCATGATACTACACCCAACACTACCTCCTCCAAATTCCCACTACTATCCTTCCTCCTCAGCTAACATGTATAAGCATACCATACCTATACTCACTGCATGCACTCTCCTTGCATATCTTACATCTTACCAAAACTCCGTCATTCCCCCCCTTCAACACTACCATTGTACTACTATTCACACCACTACTCATGATTCACCCTTACTCTGCTCCTCTCCCACCAACTGGGAAACCTTCCCTATGCACCCTCCACATATTCTATCAACTACAGTGCCCAAACAAAAAGCATCCCTACAACTTAACATAGTAACCCTCCCACCATACCTATTACCCATAGAACACAATCATAAAGCTTCCCTAATAAGCAAACACATTCAAAAATTGATAAAACTAATAACCTCATGCATATCTAAACTAGCCCTCAGTGAAGACATCAACCCCACTCCCCATAATCAGACTAAAAAACATAATTTCTCTCAAATCATAGCCAGTATAAAGCCAACTGACCTCCTTCTGCTAAGCCTAAATATTAGAAGTATATCCAACAAGGTCCATGAACTCCATGCTACCATAGACTTGTAGTACCCAGATATAGTCATCCTGACAGAAACCTGGCTAAAACCTCACATTACCAGTGAGGGAGTCCTCCCTACCAGTTATGGCATACTAAGAGTAGACCGGCTAAACAAGAAAGGAGTTGGTATAGCTGTAATATTTAAACAGCATCTAAACATCCAGGTCTTAAACTTATCAGCTCCCCAAATAGCCAATGAAGAAATAATATATACCAACCTCAAAATAAACCAAAATAAAACCATCAATATAGTAGAGTGCTACTTCCCACCTGGCCAAAACATCCCTCCACTAGAAAAACCTCCTCAGCTGGACTACCCACCATCTCCCCCAAGAAACTATAATTTTAGGTGACTTCAATATTGGCTGGCAATCCAGTTCCACCAACCATCCAACCCATCATCTAAACCTTCATGACTTCACCCAACTAGTCCAGTCACCAACCAGGATAAATAAAAGCTCCAACAAGCACACTACCCTGAATTGGATACTAGTCAGTAAGAGCCCCCAGTCATATATAGCAGGCTGCCTATCTGACAGCCTCAGTGATCACTCCCCAATGTTCCTACTCAGAAAACACCTATACCAAATTAAACCTGTCATCTACCGTCAAATACGTAAAAAACTAAACTTTAACCCACTCACATTCAGCTCATCCCTCAAAGAATGTAACTGGCAAATCTCTAAAGTACCTCTGTCTAGATGATGCAGTTTATTTTTTTAATAATATCTTCCAGAGCATCCTTATTTAACACGCCCCCATAAGACTTTAGAGAACCAAAGTCCAACCCTCCCCATGGCTACAGAAAACCACTAAGTCAGAAATAAAAAACAGGGATAAAGCATGGGAGCACTGGTGCAAAACCAAAACCCCCTCAACTAGACAGAAATCCCTAGAACTATGCAATAAAGTCAAAAAGCTAATAAAACAGGACAAAATCCAATACTTCCAGTCTGTTCTTAACTCCTCCCAACACAACCCCAAACAATTCTAGTCCTCAATAAACTCCATCCTCCACCAAGGTAAAGTTAGTACCCCTCCTCCTAACATCCCTCACTCCTCCAAAAATATTGCTACCTCTTTCAACACACATTTCATACAAACCGTTCTATCCCTAGCTAGACAACACAACCCCCACCCCTCCAACCCATACCTTCAACTAGTAATCTCCCCATTGGCTTCTCTTTTTCTCCTGTTCCTACCTCCAAAATAAAAAAAAACTGTTAACTAAACTTAAACCCACCAAATTAGCAGCAGACAACCTCCCAAGTGAATACCTACAAATCGCTGCTGATGCCCTAGCCTACCCAGTATCCATCTTGATTAACCGATCTCTGTCAGAAAATGTTCCCACACTATGGAAAGTATCACACATAATTCCCCTCCATAAAGATATCCCATCCACAGAACTAACCAATTACTGCCCAATAGCTATTTTCTCTCCACTCTCCAAAATACTAGAGAGATGCATTCATTCTCAGATCTCAGACCACCTCCTTACTAACAATCTCCTCTCCAATACCCAACATGGTTTCTGACTGAACCATAGCACCACCACTGCCTTACTCTCTTTTACTAACACTATCCTTCAGCATAAAAACAATGGCTATCTCTCCTCCGATACTTTCCTAGACCTATCTAAAGCATTTGACATGGTCCCAGACAAACAGCTCATTTCTGTTCTCAATAACATATCCTTCTCTCAATCAGGCACCAGCTGGTTTCAGAGTTACCTGTCTGACCACCAACAATCCATTGTATGGCAGAATGACATATCTCCCCAACTACCTGTCTCTATAAGGGTTCCCCAAGGATCCATCCTTGGACCCCTACTCTTCTCTGTTTTCACCAATAATCTAGCCTCTGCCACCACACATGGCACAGTTATACAATATGCAGATGACTCAACCATCATCTGTTCAGCCCAGTCCCTACCTGAACTGCAAAAAGTCACACAGGATGCCTTTTCCTCTGTTGAAATTTGGTTATCCGATTCCCAATTAATACTTAACCCAAACAAATCTAAACTACTCATCTTCCAACCCACCAAGCATAATCAAAACAACTCTCACTTTAATATCACAGCAAACGACAATACAACTATCCAGCCTACAGAACACACCAAATTGCCAGGAGTGGAAATAGACAATAAACTAAACTTTGACATCCATGACCATAAAAAAGTCCTCAAAAACTAAGAGCATTATACAGAAATAAGCAACTTCTCACCAAAGCAGCAAAGATTTCAGTAGCAAATTCTCACCTGATCTCCACCCTACTTTATGCCTCTCCAATATATACCAGTCTAAGGCAATGCAATCTAAACAAGCTAGAGACCTGCTACAACAAAATCGCCAAATTCGCCACAGGGGCATCCTACCATAGTCACCACTGTCTCTCACTTGCTGAACTGGGCTGGCTAGAACTCCCCCACCTCTTTCAATGGTATCAACTCGCACTCATCCACAAACTAGTAAACCATCCACTAAAAGTCCCATCCTTCCAGAATCTACTCCAAATGTATCTCACCACCAGACCACTAAGATCCAGCAACAAAAAACACTTACAAGTTACTAGAGCAAATAACTCTGCTGGAGAAGTACTATTCTCATGCGCTATAGCCAAATTATGGAAATCCCTCCCACCCACAACTACCTCTGTACCATCTTGCACCCACTTCAAAACCTTACTAAAAACGTACCTAAAAACATGCTGGCTATGCCCTTGCAATTCCCCCTCTAATATCACTCACTCAATCCACCCATTACCTCTCTTTCCACCCCACTAACTACCTTGATTACAGCAAGCTTGGATGCTCTTAAGCCTAGCTACTTATTATACAGCAGGAACTTCTTATTGTAACAATTGCTAACATCTGTTATGTACTTTGCAGATGACAAAGATTCTAGTTGTCTACTGATGTACTATGTTCTACATCTGTAACTATGTTTGTAATTTTTAATTGCTATGTTCTCCAACTGTAATTATGTCGGTAAGTATTGTAAGTGTGGAGCGTTTCTCTCCAGGCCTCCACTGAAAGCAGACCTTTGTCCAGTCAGACTCTCCCGGTCAACAAATGTAAATAAATAAATAAAATAAATAATCAGTGGTATTATTAATATAGGACAAAAATTACCAAGCATCTCTTCTGTCCCTTTCCATAATATAAAAATATCATCCAGGTATTGCAAATATATACTAATATATTCACAATAGTTGCTATTAATCATAAACTTTTTCTCCCATACTACCATTAGTATACTACCATTAGATTTGCAAAGATGGTGCCACATGGGGAACCCATGGCAACCCCCACTTTTTGGAGATAATATTTATCACCAAATTTAATGTAATTGTTTTTCAAAACAATATCAAATAAACCAATATACAGATTAACTTCATTATGCGGTACATCTTTTCGTAAAGGTATTATTCTGTAGCCTGAATACCCTCCTGGTGGGGGGTGACGGAAAAAAGGTCTTTATATCCACAGTTAAAAACAATGTCTCATCTCAATATACAGTATTACTTATTAACTCCAAAAAATGCCATGAGTCCCTACAAATTTGTGCTTGTTTTTCTAAAAAATTCTTTAGCTTATAATCCAAGAATTTGGCACAAGAATAAGTGATTGAGTTACATCCATTGACAATAGGATGAAGAGAAGGATTACAAATGTACTTGTGTATTTTCAGTGCTCAAAAATGGTACAAATAGTAGGGGAAATCATATTTAAATAGTTGAATATGTCAATATCTATCCTACCTTCCGAAAACATATCATTGAGCATAACATTGATTCTTCTATATGCTATATTTAGCTCATTTTACTTACTTTTACATAAGTATCAGTATTAACTATGGCATTGATTCTTGCATTATAATCAAATACATCCATCACTACTAAACTCCATCCCTTAACCGGTTTCATTGTTCTAATATTCTGTTGTTTTAGGAATGACAGTATCTGCTCTTTTTCCTTAGTTAAATTATTCTTGTTTTCATACTGGCTATTCCTTTTAGGCAATATATTCCTAATGTCTAATTCACATATTTTTTCATATAATACCAAAACCAGATGTGGGGTGGGGGGGGGTGGGTTGAACGTGCTACTAATCCTTAGCATGTCTTGCTGGAAATTATTACCGTCATTACCAAAAAGTATTCTAAAATTAAATTTTTATAAAAACATTTTTAAATCAATTAAGACATCAGCCATCTTTGTTTTTTGTGTTGGAACAAAGGTTAAACCATTGCTCAACAAATTAACCATTGTCTCATCAATACTAGTATCAGAAAAATTATACACCTTGAAGTCTTGGGACATATTAAATACTATATTAGGCTTCTCATTAAAAATAATATTGCTTTGTACCTGTACATTTAATCCATCATTATTACAACAATTAGTATACATACCATCATCTGCTTTGTCAATGGCTAGAAATTCATCATTATTGTTGATAATATTATGAAAAACATCAGTCATATAATTATTATCCAAAAAAATTGTTCACCATGGTGACATTACTTTCATTACGTTCAGTATTCATGGTTACCGATTGTAACCTCTGATCCTGGCTCGCTCCTGGTAATGACCCCTGCCTCTTGATTCCTTCTGGACGGAGTATAAAAATTTGATTGTTAGAATAATTAGAGTTATTATTACTCCTGTTACAAATCCTTTCTGATCTTCTTAAAGGAGGATAGTTTTGGTCATTAACAATCAAATTCTCCTCTTGCAGATCAAGTTGTGATTGAGTATTATTTTGAACTAATTGTCCTGCTTGCTGTTCCTCATTATTGATGTCTGTGCCACTTCCCGTAGCATAGCCAACCCTTGGTGGATTGGGATAAGATTGACCACTATTATATTGCTTTCTATCATGATCTAACTCCTTCACTATCCTTTGCTTTAATTCAATTGACATTTTTTCTATACTTGTGTATATACGCTGATGTTCATATTTATATCTCTCATGCTCATTATTTGCTTGCAATTCGACTTTAAGCTTGTTACATTTATAAAGCAGTGCATTAATTTCCCTCTGCTTATATTTTATGAGCAGTTCTAGAAATTCAAACCCATGTCGGTCAAACATTATTATTAGTTCATTGTGTAAGGCAGAACTGTTTATCAATCCAGCAGGATAGCGCCATACACGCACGTCTTTTGGCACTACCTTTCTTCTTATACAGTCCATAAGATAAACATTCTCCAATTGTAATTTCTTAAGTTTAGAAAGCTTGTTGTCAAATTGATTAAGCAATGTCCTAATCACATCTCCACCTTGTACTATATTGAGCACATTATGTGCTACCCATTCTTCATTAATCAACCATTCATTTAATGGTGGTGGTTTTCAAACATTAATACCACTGCAATTATGTATAGAGTTATGCCTTACATCAGTCACATTTTCATTTTGTGTACTAAAAATATTATGAATTTGCCCATCATTATAAGGGATGTTTGAAGCCATACCTGCTACGTTGTTGGGATTCAAAACGGGACCATTAATTTCTTGTCTCATCTGACCAATTACTGCATTTGGAGAGGTTACAGTTCGCTGTCCAGGCGGAATAATCTGTGAGGCTGGTGAACCCAGTATTCGCTGTTGGCTCCTATCATGTTCCATAATTTCACATACTAAATTATCCACTTGTTGCTGCCCTTGCAACAAGGTAACTACCACCTTTTGTTGCTGTAATTATCCACCCTGACCTTTGAAACATGTGGCTGTTGATACCCATGAGAAGCTGCAGTGCTCCGTTCATTCAACGCTGAACTCTGCCTACTTCTTAAATCATCAACAATAGAAGCAAGACCTTCAACTCTTTGAGTAAGTCCATGAATTAAAGCTATAAGGTCTCAGACTGAATGTCCTTGCTCTTCTTGGGTAAATAAACTTTGAGAATAGCCATCTAGCTCCATAAATACCGCTATATAGCAAAAACTGTATAAACGAACCAAAAAGTGCACAAACTATATAATTAAAACCAAATAAGTAATGGTGTTGTATATAGAAAGGCTTCTTTATTTACTGCTAAGCACTTTTCATTTATCTCAAATAGCAAACTTCATCAGACAACAAACAACAACTAAAACCTTCCTTCTTATATACTTAAAATGACATCATTTCCTTTACAAACAGGAAGTGACATATTCAGTGCTTTTCTTAAAAACATATGACTCATATAAAAACTTACAGTATCTAATCATCTAAGCCAACATGCTCCATGAATAATTATATTGTAGACAATAAATCATTTTTTATATATAAACACAAATATTTATAGATTAAATGAAAAATTTACTACATCCATCATACTAGCAATGCGTTTTCTATTAGCCCAATGATTAATAAAATATTGATTGCTATATACTCTTGAAAAGCTTCAAAGGGGAATTTACCCTTTTCCACAGAGTAGTGTGATCTTGGAGTTGGTATACATAATTTGCAGGGGGTGGGGCATGTGTGTGTGTGTGTGTGTGTGTGTGTGTGTGTGTGTGCGTGCATATGTATATATATATATATATATATATATATATATATATATATATGTATATATGTATATATATATATATATATATATATATATATTAATATTTATTTATTTGCAGTTTGTTTTCCAGGATAGTTCATTGGGCTACAAGGAGCCCATTTTCAATGGAGTCCTGGGGAAGAAAGCTCCAGAAAAATACAGGTACATAGTATAGACAAAAAAGCATAAATCCATAGTATACATTTCAAATAAATGTTACATACATAGTTCAGAAAAGTACAAATTCATATCACACATTTCAAGTAAATGTTACCTAATACAGAAATAAAAATATTTTCATTTACAAAATTACATCAGGTCAGGTTAATTCAGTAAGTAGCAATTTTTTATTTTTTTTATTTTTTATTTGTTGGCAGTTACAATGAGGTAACTTTTTAGTTATTGGTCGAATACATCACACGGGTTTAGGAGGCAGTGATAGGCAGCAAATAAGTTTGGAAAAGGAAGAAAGTGTGGTCAGAATTAGGTTGGATGGGAGCAAGAGCATTCCATTGTGAAGGATATATATATATATATATATATATATATATATTTTTTTTTTTTTTTCTTTTTTTGAGTTTTCAGAAATTCAGTGAAATTGTCTGAAGTCATATAAACTCATATTCTTATGCCCTGATTATTATTATTTTTCTTTTTTGCTAGAGAAATGAAAGGTGGCTTGTTAAAGCACTGGCGTTTCATTCAGTCAAATAAGTTTGTTTTAATGAATTTTTGAATAAACTAATTCTGGTGCAGATTCATATATTTGGTAGTAAAGACTGCAAAATCATTGATGTTATCTTGGGAAGTACCTTCTCTGTAGTGCATTGAATATAGGGCTGCCATTGTAAGATGATGGAGTGATAGCCAGCAGTTCATATGGCACAGGAGGTATTATTATGATAATCTGTGCAACATGGAATGTAAGCTTAGAAATAATAATTTATATATAGAAGTTGTCAAATGGAGAGTAGTCCTTATACTGATAGTTAGGATCTTGTCAGAAAGTAGTTAGTTACAGTTGTATGTTCTAAAGTCAGTCAGATTTATAAGCCTGCAGAAGCTGTTCGGTTCAATTGTATATTACTGTTCTTTAAGTTGTAAAAACTTTTAATAATATCAGACATTCAAGGTAAGGGATCAGAATGTTTTTTATCAACAGAATACTTTGAGTATTGAATCAAACAGTAAGTAATTTTGTGTGATAGTTTTATTGACGTTTTATTGAAGTTTTTTGAATTGTTTTGGAGATTAAGAACTTACTGTAAATGCTGAATTTTGGGCATGGGTTTAATACTTACATACATTTATATGAGTCAGCAGTTTCAACTAGATTACCAGTAGGATTGGGCACATATATATATAGGAGGGAGGGTTGGCGAGTCTTTGTTGGATACCAAGTATAACAGTTTTGGTGTTTTGATAATTTTCTGTGTTTTTGTTCAGCAACCAGGCATCAAATACCATTTTGTGTTTCTGAAAACTGAGATGTTTATAATATGTGTCCCTTCAAAAAGCCAGTGCAAGATATCGTTGTTGTCTTCCTGAAACAAGGATTGAAGGGTGGAGTGATAGTTAAAGGGATCAAATATAGTTAGGCCATCTGTAAAGAATGATCAAATTTCTGTGGTGTACATCAGCTGGGAGAACATTAGTTAACAGTGAGAAAGGAATAGTCCCTAGTACCAAACCCTGAGGCAGTACAGTGGTGGCATGATCTATTGATTACAGAAAATGGCTATACTTAACCTGAAATAGTTATTAATGGATGTAGCTAGAGAGTCATGCCAAACAGCTTTTTGCAAATCCTAGAATAAAAAGCTATTTTAAAATGAGGGCTTGATCAAGAAAATCACAGACCTTTTTAGCCCCACAAAATAGTGTCAGGGGTCTTTCATCAAAATCTAAGAAGGTGTTGCCACTAGCCTGGAAAAGAGTAATATGCATATTAATGTTCAGTATTAAACTATTCTGTGAAATTTATAATGCACCTGTTATGTATAAAATGAATAATCTGTTTATAGAAGATATCCTCAAGAATGTTTGCTTAAGGGAAGAAAATTGCAAGGGGATAAAAGTGATCAAATTAAATGTGGTTAGATCATTTTTGAAGGATTACTACATCACTTTTCTTCTTATTTTGTACAATTGCAATAGAAAGAGGTAGTCTGAATAAGTGACTGAGTGAGAAATATAATTAATTGGTGTCTTCAAAATATTTGAGTGAACCCTAGAATCTCTGCTAGAGTTAAAGTTTTAAAAGACTAGATAAAATTGGTTTTATTAATAGAGTTGAACAAAAGAAAGCAAATACATATATTTAAAATTCAGTCTTTATTAATCATTATATTTTTTCATATTTAGAATATAATAAATATACCTAAATAAGAAAGTTAATAAGTTTAGAATACTAACATGTCCCAGATCATATCCTAATTCTTTAACATTTACATTAATAATAAATAATAATAAGCTACTAATATGACACAGAATACCAGAAGATATTTTCAAAATAAAAGAATTTAAGCAATGATTTCTAGATATTTTTTGGGACTGAGATGAGCTGGCAGACTTTAGGAATTCCCAGCGGACCACTCTGTCATAGATGCTGGGTGAGTGGTATGGATTGACTGGGGAGATGATTTTTTGAGCTATGATACAGAACTGGAATTAATTGGATATAGTAATGCCTTGCTGAGTCTGATTATGGTGGCTGTCAAAAAAGCAATTACTAAAAAATGTAAATCAAAGTCCAGACCATCTTTACTAGAAGTAGTGAATATAGTAACAGAGATAAAACAATTGGAACTGGGAATTTTAGAAAATGGAAGGAGCAAACTACATAGGAAAAAATGGGAATTCTGCAAACATTATACGCAGAGAAGGGACGCGATTTAAGAGGCAGGATTTAAATGAGCAATATAATGCTTAACTGACAATGACTGGATAGATTATAAGTGATGCATAATGTTAGCATCTACAGTTGTTTCAGTGGTGTCTGTGATGTATAATGTTTGCAACTAAAGTGGTGTCAGTGTTGTTTGTTTTTCATTTATATAAAGGTAAGATCACCTGTGTCATACATGATAATTCAATAAAGATATTTATTGGGGAAAAAAAAGAAAAAAATACTTTTTTGAATTTAACGGGATAGAAGATTTTAGTCAAAATTCACTCTGGGATACTTTAAAATCTAATATGTATGGGAAAATTACACATTTGATTTGAAACAAATATAATGAATGGGACAATTAGCTGTAAGACTAAGTACAAAAAAATAGACATTGACAAAAAAATGAGGAATATCATGAACGCTCTATATAATAAATGTAAACAAACACCTGAGCATAAAAAATAAATAATACTCAAGAAATAGAAACTTATATTCCATACCCAGTGATTCAGAAAGAACCCCACTGCTGGTGGTAGGAGCTGTGACCAAAATGGACTTCTCCATGATGTGGGAAAATCTGACTCAGAGACATGCGAGCTACAATAAGGAAAAACCTCATTAACAACTAAGTTGCATGTCTCTGAACTGGTCTTAACCACTGCAAGTGCAAATCAACATTTCCATGCATTAGTCAACACTGGCGTCCCATGCATCACATTGGTACAGTCATCAGTCTTTGTCCACTTTCCCACATACATACACACATTCACATGCACGGATGCGCGCATGCACACACACACACACACACACACACACACACACACACACACACACACACACACACACACACACACACACACAGACCATACACAGATACCTTTTATCTGTCCCTAAATTGACAGTACGTGCTTGATGTATCCCCTTATTTTTCCCTGCTCCTTGTAAATCACAGATGATTACAGTCAGTGAATAATACTAAACATTAGAGTTTTATTCTTCTTACTATTTGCAAACTGTATTGTGATGCTAGACATTTTGCTGTACTAACTTTTTATGTGAGTGCAAATAATCCTTTAAACAATCGGTCTCCCCATCCCTCTCAAAATCTGTCTCCCTATCCTTCTCAACTATCCCTGATTTTACAGACAGCTTCTGCTGCTGCCTCTTATAGATGCCATGTCCCTAATAACCCATGACCTGCTGCAGTCATTGAATAATGTCAGAAAGTGGAATTTCATACGTCAAACTATGTAAAAAAAGGTTGGCTACATTAGCAGAGACAGTTAGTGCTGCTGGTTAAGGCTTCTGCTTGACAAGCTGCTTTCTGTGTCAAGGGTGCATGGTTTAAAACTTCCCCCCATTTATTTTAAATTTCTTTTTTCAAAGACTTATGTAATATATTAGAAGTACCCCTGGTGTCTAGTGGTTGTGCAGAAGAGAAATATTTCATGTGTGAGTGCAATAGGTACAATGTTTCAATCTTTATAAGTGCCTTTAAGGCACATTATTGTTTTCCCTGCCATGTCATTCACTCTGCAAAATTGTACTGCTGGTGGAAATTGGGCTACTGTTGGCTGAAGGAGGAGAAGATGGGGAAGGCATTCCCAAAGACAGGTAAAGGCTAGGACTGTGGTAGTGAGGGTCAGAACTTTGAATGTTGGCAGTATGACTGGTATAGGGAGAGACATTGGATCCCCTTAGAATGACACATGTAATTGAGCCAATTGTTAAAGCTGATCATTTTGTCTTTGTACTGTGGCATCATTCTTGGTGAGGGTAAGATGCTGCTCAGGGTCAGGGTCATACCGGCCTGGGCTACATAATCAGAGAGCTCCTCTATGTCTCTCTTCATGTAGTCCAGGGAGTTACATCTCAGGTAATTCACACCGGCATGGAAAATGACTGAGTCATATTTGTACTTGCTTTGGAGTGACCTAAGTGCTTGTGTTATGTGGTGGATTCTAGCGCCTGACAGGCAGCTTACTGTAACCTTTTCCTTGTTCAGTCTGGTGAGCAGGAAGTCAGTGTGTCTGACTATGGAGTCACCTATTACAAGTGTATCAGGCATGTTGTTTGGCCTTAAGGGCTGCGACTGTTTGGCACACTGACTTTGTGAACTATGTGTTGCATGTGCTATGTTTTGAGGTAGTGGTTGCTTGGATGTCTGCTTTTGAGGCCTCTGTTGTTTTGGTAGATTTTTAATTAGGGCCTCCGAGTATGTTTTTGTGTGTTTATGTGTTTGGTTTGTAGTTGTGATAGGTCTATGTGAGACTGGGTTTGTGGTGTGTGTGGTTACCCTCTCCTCCTGACTGGTTTTGCAAGTACTGAGTCGAGGGAGCTCAGCCTCCAGTTTGGCTATGTAGTTGCATCTCTCACATATATTTGTATTTGTTGGGAGGAGGAGAGGGTTGTCTGTGTACATGATGCAGTTGTAACATTGCCTCAAGATTCCCAGATTCATCAGCTGAACTGGAGAGGACGCCAGTAATTGACCCTTCGACATCGTAGAATAGTGTAAGGCATTGCTGTGTAACTGAGTCAGAAAGGAATCTATAGGGAAATGGGTACTCAAGGGAATTGTAGGTGGATGTAGTGCTTTCTTTTTGTTTGAGTGCTTTTCCTGTGTAAAAATGCTTTAGGAGCAAGTGCTGGGCTTTTCAGGTAGAGAATAGACTGTTTAGATTGAAAGTAGAGCAGTTCTAAGGGAAAAACTGAAGAACAGATATAGCAGAGCCAGAAATAGTTTAAACTTGATTAACCGGCGCTGCCCGATGCTGCACTATGCGCAACTTCGAGAAAAATTGCGCAAAAGTGTGCAAAAGCGCGCTAAAGCGGGCTTTATAGCAGAGGGTTAGAAAGAGCTAGGAAATGGCCCAAAACGGCCAAAAAACTACAAGTTGCTGGGCTGGAACCACTCCTTTAGGGACAAATAGGCTGCTTAGTGCTCCCCACTCCCACTGGTGAACAAAGAAGTTTCCTTCTATCCACATAAGGATATGGACAACACAGAAACTATGACATAGCCCAGAGATCAGCAAAATCTGAAGACTGGACTATTCTAGTTCAGTAAAGATGGGGAAAACAAGGATATTTTTTTTTCACAAACAGATAAAAAATAGATACAGTAACAAACAGTAAATGCTTTAAATCGGCTAGCGCACATGAGTGTGTAGCCTACCAGTTAATAGCAAAAAACAAACTTTTAAAGTGCAAAACAGTTTAGAAACAAACAGAAATACAGTGAATCAACTTGCAGAGCTAGTTTAGTAATAAAAATTCGCTTTTTAGGCAAAATACAGCAGTCGAAAATAGAAAGCCAGAAAAATACTTATAAATCAATGGAAAGTCACTCTTCTACACTCTGCTGCTTGTAGAACTCTGCAGGACACCACGAGGAGCTGTGCTGAGTCGTATACAAGCGCAAAAGCACGCTAAAGCGGGCTTTATAGCAGGGGGTTAGAAAGAGCTAGGAAATGGCCCAAAACGGCCAATAAACTACAAGTTGCTGGGCTGGAAGGTCTACAAGAGGGTAGTGAGACCAGCTATGTTATATGGGTTGGAGACAGAGACACTGACAAAAAGGCAGGAGTCAGAGCTGGAAGTGGCAGAGTTAAAGATGTTAAGATTTGTACTGGGTGTGATGAGGGTGGACAGGATTAAGTATATTAGAGGGTCAGCTCAGGTTGGAAGGTTTGGAGACAAGCCAGAGAGGCAAGATTACATTGGTTTGGACATGTGCTGAGGAGGGATGCAGAGTATATTGGGAAAAAGATGCTAAGGATGAAGCTGCCAGGTAACAGGAAAAGAGGAAAGCCTAAGATAAGGTTTATGGATGGGGTGAGAGAGGACATGCAGGTGGTTGGTGTGACAGAGAAGATGCAGAGGACAGGAAGAAATGGAAACAGATGATCCACTGTGGCGACCCCTAATGGAAGCAGCCAAAAGAAGAAGAATTTGTAAATGTCTTTAAGGCATAATATAAAAAGTCACATCTGGTGTTAGGTCACCCCCCCCCCCCAATGTTCCAGGAATTGTTCATTAGTCTAGGAGAGAGTAGAGGTATAACACACACACACGCACACATGCAGACACACACTACTGGATTGCACCCAAAAGCATGTTCACACAAGCACATAAACCAACTCAATTGTCCTCACGGCCACATTCAACCATTCACTCAGACACACATATGCACATACATATACACACAGCTCTACACTACCTTTCTGCTAAACTATGACACTTACCTCAAAAATTATTGGGTGAGCAGAAGCTTTTGGCCATGTTCATTAAGACAGCTGATGTTACTTATGCAGCTGTATGATTCCCTGAGGGAGGCCACATGGCTGATTAGCGCAGTCCACTTCCAGAGAATACCTGATCAGCATTTGCAGTAGGCAACAGAGACAGCCCACAAGGGAGCTGCATCTCTTTGTGATGCAGCACCCTGATAGAGCTATCTCTGAATTAGAAATGGTTACCATGAGGTATGCACAAGGCTTACACCTCAGCCCAAAATATCAATCCCAAATGATTACTTAAATAGGTCAAAACTGTTAAATAAATCTAACCAAACTGATACTATTAAGTGTTAAGAGTATACTTAAGGAGCTTAGAAATTATTTAGAAAACTATCAACGGAAGACATGAAATATAGCCAGAGAGTAAACAAATACAATTCTGTTTGGACAATAATATACACATAAAGTTATCTGAAGATGCAAAACGTATCAGTGGAGAAGAAATGCAATAACTAAGTAAATCAAAAGAGAATAAAACTCCAGGGATAGCTGTATTAATTCTGGAAGTTTCTGCCTTATTTCAAACTAAAGTTATACAATTAATAACTAACTAATAATCTGATGTTCAAGATAAAGTTATATTCTGACATCCTGTAGGTATTCCATAATAACACCAATATTTAAATGATCCTCTTCACTCTGTATCTTACTGTCCAGTCACATTATTAGATATACACATTGATAGAATAATAAATATGATTTTCCTCTTGATACATGAAGATCAAGTAGGATTTATTCTCACTGGGCAAGCCCAAAACAGAAAAAGAATAATAACATTAATAGAGTGTGTAAGAAACAAGAATGAGGAAATTATAATTTTTGGTGTAGATGAAGGGAAAAAAGAAGTTTTTGATGCCATAAACTGGGATTTTTTTATTCATGTCATTAAAAATGTAACATTCCTTAAACATTTATAAAATTGTTGTACACATTTTATAATAATAATTAAGCCTGTTAAAATGGCCCAGTATCTCTCATAGGTTCATAGGTAAGTAATTGGCTAGCTGCTCTTAAGGGCCATTTTGAGTCAAGGCAATTTCCCTTTTTGTGCTGAAATTAACCTATCAAATTTGGTTAGAGATTGGCCTTACCCATCCTATGGTCGATAATCACATATTACCCCTCATGAGAAGAAATGGGATCATACCATAGATAATTTGAACAGACCCATGTATGGGATAAAGCATTTAGGAGCCAGCTCTGTCCATTAGTTGTACAGGGGACAGCCCTGGGGTAAATTTTCTGTTCCCATCTATAGATCCAAGTTGCATTTGAATATGGACAGGGATTAACTTTGTTTTATGTGGATGTGGAGTCTGTTCCAGAGCAGTGGTATCCTCTGCGACATATAACAGTCATTCCAAACCATTCTGTTGATGTTGCAGTAGAGGTTTGGATCCCTAGGCTGAGTATTTCTGATGTCATTTGACATGATGATGTGCAGTAAATCCATCAGTATTTGGTGGAAGGATGCTTTGTGTGCCAAACACAGGTCACCTCTTAGCAGTCTGTAGGATACTGACTATAATGACAGGGCTTTGAGTTGGTCCATATAGGACATATTGTTTAGGACTTCTATCCTTTTATTAAGGTATCTCTGTGGGTGTTTCAGTTGCTGCATGTGTCTAGACAAATACATGTCAAAAAGGGCATTGTATTCAATGACTGGCCTAATGAGGGCTGAGTAAATGGGGACAATGACATCTCTAGAGCTAGACACAATAACTTTGTTTATAAGCTGTGCAATATAGAATGGACACTTGATCAAAAGTTAGGTCACTGTCCACATAAGTTCCCAAATCCTGAACAACTGGTTCAACTCTTACAGATGTATTGTTAATGTTGTAGTTCCCTGGGATAGATGACTTCCGAAAGGATACAATAATGCATTTTTGGCATTTAGTTTCAGTCCACGATGCTGGCACCAGTTATTTATTTGGAGCAAACCTCCCTGAAGAATGGCCAAGTCATTTGGGGATTCGATGAATGGTTCTAGCTTCCAGTCATCTGCAAACTAAGTCAGCCAGAGTCCTTTTGTATTTGCTTTTACTTTAGGAAAGTAGATGCCAAACAGGACAGATCCCAGCAGAGAACTCTGGTAGAATCTAGTGGTGACTGTTCTTTTTGTGGTGGTAACTTATTTTGATTTCCTATATCCTATCTGTGAGCCATTTAACAATCCAGCGGGTGACATAGGGGGTTATTCCCAGTTTATTTAGCTTTTCTACCATGCCTGAATGGGGACTTGTATTAAAAACTTTGGCCAGGTCAAATATGTTGTGTGTACAGTTTTGCCTTCATCCATTGTTTTGGTGACCTTTTCAAAAAAATCCACCATGTTGAGTAAGTATGACCTGCTCTTGATGAATCCAAACTGAGATAGGTCCAGTGTTTGGAGGTCACCAATGTCATGATTGATTAGTTTCACGATAAGTCTTTCCATGGCTTTGCATATGTGGCTGGTCAGACTTATGGGTCTAACTGCATGGATCTGTGGAGGGTCCTCCATTATGGAGGGGAATGGATGTAGCTGTTCTCTATTCACTTAGTACAAAACCTGTATGGAGGCTGAACAGTGTCATTAGGGGTGTGGCTAAATCATGCTTCTCAGAAGCAATAAACATTAAAGGGGGTATTAGACAAGATGCCTACTACGGCTTACAGTTTTCATTCTGTCTATGGAACCTTTAGCTAATTTATATGAAGTAATACAGTTATAAAATATTTTAAGATAATCAATACACATCAAACATGCATACATACATATAATTTAGCACAGGCAATAAAGCCCTTCTGGCCCACCAATATACCAAAACAGTTGTTCCCATAATAGTTGTCCAATCTGTTCTTAAAATATCTGAGCTAGTGCTTGCTTTAATGTAATTTGGTTGTCTACTCCATGCATCAGCTACTCTCAGAATGAATCAAACTGCAGACAGTTCAAATTTCTGTTTCTTTGTTTACATTTATAAACAGATTATTACTAAGTCAAATGATATTATTTCCAAACACTGTATATTTTACTCAAATAACAGCTTTAATGCCCTCTAAACTCAGATTAAGCAACTAGAAAAAATACTGACAGCCTTCTTGTGGAATTTTAATAAGTCAAGAATAGTTTACAAAAATATACATAAAAACCAAGAAATATTTGATGACTAGGATTTCTGGATATGGAAAACTATGATAGTGTTTTTAGTTTTAAAGTCACTGTATATTTTATTAACAGAGATTATGAGGCTACTTGAAAAAAATACACTTGCAGTGGTGTAATGTTAATAAATTCAAAATCTTCTTCTTCTTTCGGCTTTTTCCCGGTTAGGGTTAGGGACCACAGCGGATCACCTGTCCGCTCATGATTGGCAGTGGAGTTTTATGGTGTCAAGTTGCCAGCCCGGCGCCCAACCTTCCACAGAAGGAACACACATGCACACCTAGGGCCAATTTAGAGTGTCCAATCCTCCTACAGCATGTCTTTGGGATGTGGAAGGAAACTGGAGCACCCAGAGGAAACCAACAAGACCACAGGGAGGACATGCAGACTCCACACAGAAGGCACCCCAGCCGAGGATCGAACCGGAGAACCTCTTCCTGTGAGGCGGCAATGCTAACCGCTGCACCACCGCGGCCGCCCAATGTTAATAAATTCATTATTTTGAATGTTAATAAATAAAAAAATAATCAAATTAAATGAAAAAATAATATACAACAAGTTTTGTTATTAATATTAAATAATTTTTGGTACAATATATCCAACCTATTTGACTCAGAATAGCTACAAAATACTGTAAAGACCAATATAAACTGCATATACAAACATATTCATCTAAATGTCACTATATTATTATATATATTATAATACTATATTATATATAATATTCACTATATTTCCACTGAGATTGAATATAGGCTTAATAGAAGCAACAACAAAAAAAGAAGAAAGCAATTATATATGAGGGAAAAGGAATTCATAGCTGAGTCTAAGTGCATGGAAGAGGTAAATGTTAAAACAATTAAGAAAATAATAAAGGAATATAATATTTCAAAGGGAGGTTGGCTAAATGTGAAAAAACAGTTAGAGAATACATATTTAAGGAAACTCAAAGCTTTCAAAATTTACCTTAGAAGAGCACACAAAATTACTAGGGTGCTTAAATGAGATAACTTACATGGACAGTAAAAACAAATAGTACTTAACTTCTATAAAATGACAAGAGAACAAGATTAAGATACATTAGATAATTATTGGACAGAAATACTTAAAATGGAATTTACTTTATTAATGTCACAATCAAGTACATGTACACAACGTCTTTATTTTGGAAAAAAAATATATGTATGGAAATTCCTAAATCTAATGTTTTATACTCCACATAAAATATCTAGAATAGCAAATAATAAAACTAGTTGCATTTGCTGGAAATATAAAGAAAATGTCAGTGCAGATTGGGAACTTTTTTTTTGTAGAATGTGCAAAAGTTGGAGCTTACTGGGAGCAAATACAAGCATTTGAGTTCTACATCAAATGAATGAACAATGTATTTCAAGTTTTATTCACAATAATTATACTCATAGAGAGTATATGTATGTTGCATGTACAGCAGTTTTAGAAATATATAACAGGAGTTCTACATCAAATGAATGAACAACGTATTTCAAGTTTTATTCACAATAATTATACTCATAGAGAGTATATGTATGTTGCATGTACAGCAGTTTTGGAAATATATAACAGGAGTTATACATCAAATGAATGAACAACGTATTTCAAGTTTTATTCATAATAATTATACTCATAGAGAGTATATGTATGTTGCTTGTAGTTATTTGTTAAACAGTTAGAAAGATGATGTTTAGATAGAAATGTGTCTGAGAGACAAATGCATAAGAAAAATGCACCGACTCCATTGCAATTTTATTGTTATATGAAAATGATGAACTAACATGTATAATTGTCTCAATTAATAATCCTTTTTGTGAAAAAGAAAATTTGTATGGAGCTGACAAATTATGGAGGTGGATTTATTTGGTGAGTTTATATACTATGATGGGCAAGCTGAGGCTGAATTCAATTGGATTAGGTAATTCTAGGGCAAGGTAGTTGGACTGAGGATTTTGTGATATAGGTAGCGGGCTGCTAAATGAAACACTGACTTGTTCTGACATGCTTAGCTGATGTGATGTACTTGTTTAAGTCATCTAGGGTTAAATGTGGAGTATCTGTAGAGTACTTTAGACATTTGTGGGATTACATTCAGTATAACTTTGGATTTCTTAGCAGACCCTGTTATTGATTTCTGCAGTAAACTGATCAGGCATGTCTGACACAAATTTTTGTCAGACATCTAAGAGATAAATAGAGAAAGTGATCATGAGGATTTTGAGTTGTTTTCCATATATAAGAGGCTTATCTCTCTGAAGAATTTGCTATATAATTTCATGATGGAATCCAGGCTATTGATTTCCTTGTATCTGACATTTTGTAATATGAGGGGTTGGTTCTTGTACTGGTAGCATTAACAAGACAGTATTGATGGCTAGTAGAGAGTAAAGGGAGTCAAGTCAATATTTATTTATTTATTTATTTATTTAAAATTGTTAACCATGATAGACACTAGTCACATGACTAATTTTATGACCAATTTTAGTCTCAGTCTGGATCACAGTAAGAAGGAGGATTTTTGTTTTTTTCAAGATCTGGAAATAGCCTGCAGGTCATTATAAGTAGGGGCTCTGCTTTGTTTGTTTGTTTGTTTGTTTGTCTGTTTCTTTATTAATGAATTGTGAAAGAGAAAAGGTTCATTGTTGGCTATAGCACTTAGCAGAACTTGTGAAAAAATGGACCTGTGTGGTACATTAGTAATAGATCTACCAGAGAATCAGCATATAATAGACAGATAGGACAAGTTGGTGCCACAATTAGTTGGGAGAGGTTAAATGGTGAGTTTGATGCTTAAGTTTATAGTGGCGGGATCAAACCAGTATAAACTCTAAGATCCCAGTAGTATGAAGTTATGCTTAGAGTTCCAAGGGTAAATACTTTAATACACTGCTATAGATAGATGTGGTAGCTGGTGGTGGGATATAAAAGGAAATTAGATAAATACTAATTTTAACCCCAATTATTGCTTTAAAGATTACCCAGTTAGGGTTATCAGGGACAGTAGATATTGAGTAGAATATAGTATGTGCAACTAATTAATTTTTGATGAGAAGCATTGAGCTGCTTCCCTTTTTGGGGCATGGACATTTATTTCCATGCACAAATTAGTAGATGTGCACAAAGATAAAAAGGCATTTCCTTTAACCATGAGTTTGCAATGGAAATGATATATGGTTTCATGTAGGTTCTTTGGTCGACAAATGCCTTTAAATGTTTAATGTTAAAAAGACTTTGTGACTTTAGTTGAGTAATAAAGAGCTGTTTTTCTCCAGTAGGTCTGCAGAACTGCCCCAATGGTTTGCTTTCCTGCATGTATTTGTCCGATTAATTCCTATGTAAGGATGAGAGTCCAGCCTCAGTAGTCCGAGTGAAAGTCCTCTGGCCCATTCATTACATGACCAGTGAGCCTAATCAGCCCATTCATTCCCCTTGTGCAGTGAGAGGCACATGATCAGAAGTGCGTCACTCTGCAGATCCAGTGCACTATCCTAATTCCTTTGACAGTGGCCTGTGTGCTACATATAAAATGCAGCTATCAGGGGCACATGAGTGCTACCATGCATGCTTAGTTCACAGGTCAAGCAGATAACTGCAGTGTGTGCACACTAGTCTCCTTGCCTTGAGTGATACACCTCTCACTATAATTCTTCCCTGCCCAGTCCTACAAGAACCTAAGCTGTAAGTTGAAAATGGGTCATCTTGGGAACAGTCAGGATTTTCTCCCTCTATGCCAAGGAGACAGGCAGTACAGAGTTGTTTTATGTTGGCATTTTAGGAGTATTAAGGCATAGAGAGGAAAATAAATTATTATCCCTCAGTTAGAAGATGCAGTAAGGTTATATATTAGTTATATAAAGTGCTGATTAGAGGATGAACTTTATTGTGGATGTGGATGAGTTTGTTTCTGTAAAATATTTTTCTAGTAATTGGTCCATACATTTACATATAAAAATGGTACATGTGAGTCTGTGAATTAAGGGGATAAATGGAGGAATTCATGAGTATGTTCTGTGACAGAATGAAAACAGAGTATATGTTTTTTAGGCTCTATGTTAGGACTGAGACTCATTTATTATTGACTCATAAATGCGATCACAAAGCTACAATATATTTTTTAAAACAATCAATACTTAAAACAAGTAAAATAAAATCATTTAAAATGGATTTTTGAAGGGGGAGGTCCTCCCCTGTATCCTCAACAACCCCACCTACTTAAATATACTAACTCTGAGACTGATGTATCTCAAGTTAAGGAAAACCCCGCAGGCTGTTGTATTCTCTATCTTTAAAAATAAAAGACAAGAAATGTACATTAGTATCACATATTAGAGGGGAGATCACTAATATCTTATAATTAAGCCTGACAGATGAATTATTGGTTAGGGTAGTGATGGGGAAAAGAGGTGAGGTTGGCAACAACCATACCTCTCAATGTTCTGCATTTGGCAGAGCACTCCACTTTTAGCCTTCAAAAGTGCATTTGTTCCTCCATTCCACTTTGACTTAAGATGATTCCAGTTTTAACTCTAAGATGTAGAGTTAATGTCATAATGACTTCCTAGAGTGAAAGGGGCCAATTGTCCATTTTAAAAATAAAACGTATTAGGTGACATGGAGGATGATCTGTACTGCAAGATCAGCATTGCATGTATCTGAGGAAGGAACAGCGGAAATAGAATAGAAAATTCCTGAGTGGCACTAGCAAAGACTGCAGTGTGAGACAAGCGGGTAGGAGTAAAAAATGTCTCTCTGTATCTGTACTGAGTGTGAGCAAGTATTACCTCTCCACTGTCCGTCATTGTACCTATTATTTTTCGTCTTTTTCTTATAAAATTTCTGGGTTTCCAGAAAATCATACATCTTGGTGTTGCCAATGCCCTGTTTCAATTTTTGTACATTTGATATGCCATTCTTTCTGCTGACTTCATGCTGGTCTGCAAGCAGTGATTTACCAAGCTGTGTTTGGAAGTGTGCGTGTGCATGCATGTGCGTTATCTACATCTGAATCTGTAAGTTGATTTATTAGATTATGTTTGTGTGTGTTTGTGTGTGTCCGCATGTGAGTGTGTATGTACACAACTGTGCACATGAGTGTGCGTGTGTGTATGTGCACTTATATAGGGAAAAATTTTAACACTGACTAAAAGCAGTGGTGCTGAAATGATGACCCAATAGGGCAAAGTTACACATTTTTGCCTCCTCGCAAATTTTACATGCTATGGTTTTGGATCCTCTACTATGATTTTTAATGGCCTCCCTCCTATGATTTTGAAATTGAAAGGTTGAGAGATATGGCAATAACTATAATAGGTATATTAGGTAAATAAAAAGTATGACAGAAAAAATTAGTGAGTGCTTATGGAAAGAAAATGGTTATTCCCAGGGTTATGATACAATTGAAAGCTTAAAATAATTCCTTTCATGTAGGAAAAAAAAAACATTTATGAAATCCATGAGAAAAGTGCAGCTTTTAATGAATATACTCCCTTGGCAATTCTGCTATTATTATTAGTATTACTGTTATTATTATTATAATTATTATTACTATTATTATCACTATTATTATCATTAAGCAATATAGGGTTTTTGATTGTAACCAGCTGGCTGTGTTTGCAACATAAATGTCAAGAAAGTCACCCTGAGCTCTGCATGAAGGAAAACTCAAGAGGTGAATGTTGACATTTATATTGAGAACACATAGTAAGTAGTAATCAGAGAAACCTGATCAGAAGTCTTTGTAGTACACGGGGCTTCAGTTGCTCTGATTTACTACTAGTTGAAGAGGGAAAAAAAAGTATAGGAGAAAAAAGTGTTTTACATCTATGAAAGCTTTAAATCAGTGCTGCAACAGAGATAATAGCCAGAAGTTCAGTGTAGTTCAGATTGACTAACAACTTTAAAAATTGCTGAATACTTTGCCTTTTTCTGTGGCAGAATAAAGTGCTTTATATCTTTCAGAACTGTCAGCTGTATCCCAGCACTATTCTGTGGTGAATTCTTTATAGGCTCAAAGTGAACATCTAGAGCACATCTATTACAGATTATTGAATTCATGTGATTTTCGTCATCAACATCATCATCATGTGATTGGCTGTTTAAAAAGTCAGTCTTGCACAAAATAGCAGAAGTAACCTTTTTTTTTCAGGGGGGGGGGTCAAGCCCTCATGCACCTGCCTTACCTCCTGCTAATCAAATATACCAACTCTGAAATCACACTCTAGTAGGGAAAAGGGCACATTCCCTGATACTCACTGTATTATGATCTCAGTATAATTTGTTTGACATTTTATTAAGTCAATCACATGCATAGCCGGCCTTAGGCATAGGCCAACTAGGCGGCCGCCTAGGGCGCTGCTCCAACAGGGGTGCTTTTCCAGTATTTATTTAATGTAGTTAAACCAGGATGGGGGCACCGGGTGGTATGGTGGGGGGCACTGTGGAGCCCTTTTGCCTAGGGTACCAGTTGACCTAAGGCCGCTCCTGATCACATGGTCTTGATAATGTAAAATTTGACTTTCTAAATCATATAAAATAGAACAATCTAGAGCATAGCAACTTTGCAAGGTGTATACTTGACATCAGAGAGGTCCATAATAAGATTGTCTTTTTCCCAATTTCAAAACATGAGCAACACTCCATGTACTACATTAGTATTATCATCCATGTGTTTATTAGAGTCAGTGGAGCAACAGGTAAGAACGTTTGCTTCTGATGCAGGAAGATAAGAAGGCCATGGATTCTAGTCCCTCTACAAGTGCTTAGATTAACTTTATGCCTACTGTTGTAGCTCAGCATGTAAATGCAGTGCTCTTGAGGTTGTAAGTAATGATGTTTGCGGGTTTATGTCCCCTGGGGGGGTGTATGACTGTTTGGTAGTAACCACACAGGGCTAAAGCTTAACTTGTTAATGAGTTACTTCTTGTTCCAAGGGTATAGGTATTGAAATCTTTTCACCTTTGTTTGCCTATTGTGTCACCTTGAGTAAGTCACTTAACCAAACAGTGCTTTGGAGTAATTGGGGATTTGGGCAAAGCTCCTTCATGCTCTCCCGAGCTACATGCCTAGTAACTACTTGTGAATCTATTATTGTTATATTTTTCTTCTATGGTTATTCCACGACTAAAGAGGACTTCTATTGTCAATGGCTTATTTTCATATTGGTCAGAGTACAATGCTACAGTACTACTTTGGTGGTTCCACCTTTATGTTCAAACTTATAAACAAGAGGTTCCATCCACCATTACAGCTAAACATTTTGTTTAATCCTTCTTTCCTTCTGTTTCTTTAGCTTTCTTCCCTTCTGTTTTTATATTACCTCTAACCCCCTAACTCTTGTTTCTTCTCCTATTAATACTTCTCTGTCTATTTTATATTCCCTGTAGCTTGTCCCTCTTTCATATATATTTTACTTTTCTGTCTACTCTTTTCCTCTCTAGATTGTTCCCCTTTTTCTTAATCCTCTATATCTCACACAGTAGACTTAACTCATTGTTTTACTCTGTACTTTCAGTTGTTTTACCATTTAGATGTTGATCTAATCCATACAGCTTTTATTTCTCTGACTCTACTCTTTATACCTTCAGTCTCTGATTACTATTTGTCATAAGAACAAATCTCTGTATAAAAATGTTCCTTTTTTCTCTATAATTCCTGTCTATTGTAAATCACTTTTGTTATAGTCTTTTATGCATTGGGTTTCTCTGTAAAACCTTCTAAAGTGTTGTTCTTGTTAACTTTTTGTCATTGTTAAATTCTCTAAAAATTGTATACTCTCCAAGTATTGTTCTTTGTAAATGTTCTTTGTAACTATTATTGTATTTCTTATGGAGATTTTCTCCCTGGGCCTCCACTGAAAATGCGCTATCACCCAATCGGACTATCCCAATAAACAAAAGTAAGTAAATAAATAAATAAGTGTATTCCCTCAGAGGGAAAATTACTCTGTCATTGACCCAGCACCTATTTGACTAGAGAGTGGAAATAAATTTTTCTTTGAGCTTAATTACTATGCTAGGGGTTTCCTAGCTGAAAGGGAAAGCTCTTAAGATAAAAAAAAATGATTAGAGGCTTTTGTTAGTCCACAGACAGTGATACCAGCACTGAATGATGGAGGTACTGGGTTCAAATTCCAGATGAGATTTAATATTTACCTTTCACTAGTATCATGGGATAATAAGAGGCTACAACCCTAATGGCCCTAGAACCTTTTTAAGTCTAGCAATCCATGCCCCATTTCTACAATTATCAATGCTCATTGGCTAGAATGGCTTTGGTATATGCCTGTGCCTTAGGGCATCTACAAACTACCCCTGTCCATAAAGGCCACAGGCAACAAGCCAAGAGTGATTTATGATTTCCTATTAATTGGTCTGAATTGCATTTCAATAGCCTTAGGGACGATCTCAGTTTCACATGAATGGGGACTCTGTTTCATAGAAGGCTTAATCTCTAAGACACATACGTGTCCCTCCAACATTTTTTTTTTTGTCACAGACAAGGTTTAGATCCTCAGTTCGGGTAATTCTACTGCTGTTTGTTTTGCAAATGTGTAGCAGACCCATCTTGGATCAGAGAATGCCTTGTAGGTTAGGCATAGAGCTCCCCTCAGTATTCATCAGGAAACCAATTACAGGGACAGGACTTTGATGTCATCCACGTAGGACATATTATTGTATTATTTTAGTGTGGAACCTCTGTGTCTACTCCAGCTGTTGCAAATGCGTGGTCATGTACATGCCAAAAAGTGCACTGTACCCAATTATTGGTGTAATGAGAGCTGAGTATAGTGTCATTGTGATCTCCTTAGATCTGGATGCCATGCCCTTACTTATAAGTTCCAACACATAGAAGGAGTTTCCTTATACCATGGACACATCAAAGTTTAGTTAACTGTTAACCTGAGTTCACAAGTCCATTACCACTAGGTCTTCTCTTAGTAGAGTGTTATCAAGGCTGTAATTTTATTTTTGGTCATCTCCCCAAAAAGTTTAAATATGCATTTTTTTGCACTGAGTTCTAGGCCATGGTTCTGGCATCAGTTTGTCTATGCCAGAAGCTCTTGGAGGATATCTACATCTTTTTGGGGATTCAATGATTGCACTCAGCTTGCAGTCATATGCACATTTGGTCCAGTATACTGGAATCATCTCCCAGGAGAATTAGAATCACCAAACCCTGGCATACTTTAAAGTTAAATTTAACCAACACCTGTTTGTTGAGAATGAGTTCAAATATTTGAGGGGCTATAAGTAATTCTGCAGCATATATAAACACTTCAGATTTGTAAAATGATAAGCTTAAATTAGCAAGTGAATTGTTATACACTACTGTTCAGGCTCATAGGTAGTTACTAGACTTGCAGTCCAGAGGACCAATGAGGCGCCAAGGTCAAATTCCTAGTTGCCCCCTAGCATTGTCCAGTTAAGTGATTTACTCAAGTTCACACAGTAGGCCCCCAAGGGAATCAAACCCTGTATTACAGAATTACAGCTCATAGCCTTATCCTGCTTCTGTTTATTTAGTTGTTTTTGTACATTACATGTTATAATTGTGTTATTTTTGTATTCCTTAAATATGGTGTCATTATATTGCAGTTCTACTTGTACAGCTGTACTTCTATACTGTTTGTGCTCCAGTCCAGAATAAGCTCGGTCGTCGATAAAATGGGTCTGTTGACCAGCACATTTGGCAAACAATCAAGATCAAGCAGAAATTACAATAAATGGTTTATGCAATTGCTCTCAACTACCGACTCAAAAACAAGTTCTAACTTCTAGAATAGAATGCATGTATTTGAAATAAATGACCCAGCAAATATTTTGCTCCAATGCCGCGCAGTCAGCAGGAAGGTATATTTAACAACTGTAAGCAGCATTTATGGGCAAAAAATATAAATCTAAACAAACAAGAATCATAAAAGCATGCTAATGCTATGCATTTGTCATATGCAAGACAGTGTACCCTAGAATGAAAAACAAGACTGAAATCTGTAGTGCATCTAATGGATATATTTTTGCTCTGTCAACTTTGGTTGCACAGTAATCAATTTAGACAGAGGATTCTAATGAGACTCCACTAGATGAATACTGAAACACTGATTCAGTGATTACTAAGTACTCAAATATCTATTTAAATCACTGAAATGGAGTGCTCACAAAGGAACACCTAATTTGACTTGATTAATTAAATTCCTTGTAATTCCTGTTTGATTAACAGACTAATAAGTTATTTACATGTCACACATAATCTTCCGAATGTCAGAAAAGTTAAAGTAGACTGAGGTGTTGTCTCACTAGTCAATAAAATGTTAATAAGCCTGTATGCAAACTAGAAGTCTGGAATTGTTGTAGCTATATTTATGTTAACACTGTTACAAGGTAGACATTGTTAAAACTCATGTTTTATTAGACATTTAGGTATAGTGTGCATTCTGCACAGAAACTTGCATGTGGGTCACAGCCTACAGATGGCTAGACACATTGCAATACATAGTCCCTGATCATTTCATCGTATGACAAGTATTTGTAGGCCTACTACTGGAGAATGCCTTTCAAATAGTAATCAGAAAGGAATACAAAAATAATGATTTTAGTTTTGTGAAAAATTTCTTCTCCGATATCAGTATATATTGCTAACAATGAATGGAAATGGGACATGTTTATGTGAGAAGTAGTGCTATTCCTTTTGAAAAAAAAATAAAATAAAGGAGTCTTGCAGGTTAGAAAAATTTATCAGGGCAACATCACTGGTGAGGTAACTTTTTCCCCTTTTCTTGGTGCATACGTTGCAGCCTTTTCTCTCTTTTCTATCTTCACATTATACCCCTTTCCACCTTTTTATCCCTCCTTCCTTTCGTGGGTCTTGGGAAGGAATTTTTGGTAAGAAGAAGAATGTTGGATACATTATGATTGGTTCGGATATTCAAAGTAGTCGAGGGGGCATGGGGTGGCACCACTTGGCAAGAGTCGATAATTTAGCCGGATTGGGCTCCTTTACACCAATCAGCACTTTGAATTAAGTCTGGAAAAAGTTAACATTAAGCTAGTGCTTATGCTTGAAATTTTTGAATAAAAATGTGTACATTGTTATTACTGGAAAATAAATGGTTACACCTACTAGAAGCTGTACTGTGGTTATTAGAAGAGTTGCCCTTTGGACAATTTCATCTTGTATTATTTTGTACTCAGCAAAAATAATTAATTATGATGAATACAAATATTCAGCTCTAAAGTCTCTTCAGTTGTTTCATTTTCAAATATAAACTTTCTCCAGAGGAATGTGCATTCATACCCTGTATGTATGATGGGGATAGGTCATAACTCACACTCATTTTGTTCTTTTTGAAAATGTATAGTTCCTAATATTTTTTTAATAAAAAAGTGTGCGCGGAAGCATTAATTTATTCCTACGTAGTTAAAAGACATCAGGGTAGCAACTTAAATAATACATAAACAAGATTTATAAATTGCTGAAATTTGTTTATATGAAGAACTTCCACTTTTCTACCAGGGGCCCTTTACCATATTGCTCTGTTTACCAGATCACCTGCTAAATGTTCCCTGTGCCAATAAACTTCAGGACTATTAAACATAGACATGAAAAGAAGCATGTTTTATTTATCACAAACAAGACATGAAAAATAATACTTTTACTACTTGCAAAGTCTTTTCTGAGTTTATAACTGGCAGTTAAAATGAGTGATATACTCACTAATCACACAAGTCAAGCAGGACTAGAGGTAAAGTGCATTTCATGCAACTCTTCAGCTGTATGCAGAGGGGACAAGAGCGCACAAAATTAAGACTACAAGACTGGAATATAGGACAGAGAGATAAGGCTATGAGCTAGTAACATCTGCTTCCTGTAGTTCAAGGTATGAGTCCCTCAGTTTTAATTTCCTTACTGTGTGTTTCTGTGCAAGACTGTTAGCCAGACAGTTCACTGTGGAAATTGGGCACATTTCCTCGATGGTCTCCTAGACTGCATGTCTACTAACTACTTATGTACAAGTAATTGCTTAACCAGATAAAGCAGAAATTTAGCCTTCTAAACACAGAAGCAATGATTGTAAATCCAAACCTTTTCTCAAAGACACTCTCTCATCTGTAACAATATCAACAGTAAAAATATATTTATTTTTTCAGTATTAAAATGAAGTAGATAATTCTGGAGAACTTAATGCATTATTTTAGGTGCTGGATCTGTAAATGGAAAACAGTGTGTTATTTCTGGCTTCATTCTGTCCGGTGAATACCGGTCAGTATATGTACCATATCTGAGTGCAGTTAATATGCCTTTTTTCATCCCACAGAATAGGTATATGCATTTAACGCAGCCTCTACATTTAAAGTGATTTATAGCCTACAGCCAGCGTTCTGATATGTATGAGATTTCCTGCTGCTGAGCTGATGTAGCTGTTGAGAAACTATACCTCCCAGCACCACTGAATGACTGCATTTTACATTTCAGAATTATTTGTGCAGTTCCTATAATGTTACAAGAACATAAACACAACATGCTCATATGTTAACAGGAACATCCCATTTTTCTAGATACAGGCAGTTAACAATAATTGCTCTGGTATTCTCTGAACTTATAATGAGTTTGAAGCTTACAGAAAGCAGCTGGGACTATCACAGATAACAAAGAGCATGAACTGACTACAAAAATTAAAAAAATAAATAAAACAGTGCCAGCATCCAACTAATTGTACTGCTTATTTCTTGCACAGCATGATTTCTTGCAGTTCTCCTTAAATTCACAGTCGTGAGAATAGAGCAACCTTGGAAATGTCCATTGTTTTCATGGTAGTAATCATAAATATGGGATAGACCGTGTTTATCAGGGAATTTCTTACAGTTTGTCTTTACACTTTTTGATGCTGCCATTAAGCAGTGCTAAGAAACAATTTGGGTCCTACCTCTCAACCTCTTAGCACAAGAACTCTGGACAAACCCCAAAAATAATGTAGGGGACAAAAGCCAAATATCAGGGACAGATTTTAAATATTGCTCTGAGAAACTGAGAAAGTTGCTAGAATGTAACATTTTGCATTTGTATGCATTTTCAGAAGGATAAGAACTCTCAAACTCAAACTGACTGTCATTATTCAGTGACTTCAGTCATAACTTAAGTGGTTTGCCAGGCAACCATATATTTTATGAGGAACAGACCAAACGTATGAGACAAAAAAACTGGCCATCCTGTGAAATTCTAGACAGTTGAGAGTTATGTTTTTGGCATAATTATGGCAGATATTTCTAACATGGCTTGAGTACAGCCTATATATTACATAGCTAGCATATGTTAGATGGCAGCTTTATCACTTAGGATCTGCTGGCAGAGTCAAAATGAAATGAAGGAAATGTATCTTCCAAGTACAGTGGGGAAGTCCATAAACCTCAGTCTGTCACTCCAAATCAAACTTTTTCAGAGCAAGACATTTACATCACCATTTGCTGCTGTGCCTTCTGGTGTATTATTCAGACCTGCATGAGCTTTCAGTGTTATTCCCTTGAGATTCCTTTATCAGTTTATAATAATATGAGAATTGCCTGTTTTGGGTGAATAGATGCATTGCAGAACCAGTCTGATCCGAACTCTTGAAAAAAAGTGTGTGTGTGTGTGTGTCTGTATGTGTCTCTGTGTCTATATAATATATTAAACCACGTCAGTCTGGCTGTGTTTCTCAGAAACCTTTCACTCACTATCTTGTACAAATAACATTGGCATAGGAGCCTGACACTAACAATAAATGTAATGCTTTGAACATTAACTCAGCTAAGCTAAGGAGTCCTTTGAAGAGGCCCAAATTTAATGACAGTATTTGGTAGAATTGCATCCTGAGTTTCATAACATATGATTAAATAAAAAACATTTCCACAGCAGGAAATTAAGTATTAAAACATTGCTGTGTCAGAACAACAATTGCAGAAGCCTAAGTAAACAGAAAAAAAACAAAACAGGAACATACAGTTAAGTCCAAGAACACCAAGAAGAGGCCATTCCATGCTGTGGACAACCACCCTCTATAATCTCAGACCATTACAGTAAGTGCTCTACATGCCCTAAGCTGTGTTCTTGCAAGAAAGGTAAGACCAAGGAGTATCAGAACATTATGACAGCATGAGGAAGTGGAAGGAGCATGGAAGTGCATCAAGTAGTAATGGGAACCATTTATCCCAAGCTGTTAAGTCAGAAAGGCGAACTCATGCTGCTGCTGGTTGGCTATCATTTGTATGTGGAGAGACAGAATAATAACAATTCATTATTAGTCTATACAGAGAAAAGAAACACACTGTAGAGGAAGACCGATCACACTGTTGACTGCTGGGGGGAGTGGATGTAGCAGCTGTGAAATTGGCCAGTGCAATCAACATACTGCCATGTTATCCAAGGACACTCCTGTTAAAATCACAGAGTATTATGCACAGTGTGCAGATGTCAAGGTGGTCCAGCATATGTCCTGGAAGAGAGTCCTACATGAAAACTATACACTACCCAAAGTGCAGGATGAACCTGCTGATAAGTGGGGATATTGCCAGTATTCCAGATATCAAGGAGGAAGATATGCACATGCAACAGATAAACTTACACATAAGGCACATTGAGGTGGACAAGGGTTGTTATAGGGTCTATGTTACTATGTAAGGCAATATATGACTCCTTGCTTACAACACTGTATGGGTTATAGATGGTACATTTTCTGTCCACAGGACTGTGTACCACTAATCGTATAGTGTTCACAGCTAGATTGGTGCAAGTAACAGTGGTAGGTCTGGCCCATTGGTGTACTGCATCGTGTCTGCTGGCCTATGGCTATTTGCATAATAATTTGATTGGCACAGGTTTAGGGTAATCATTTCACTTCAGTAAATAATTATAAACTTTGAGAAGGCAGCACATAATGCCATAAAAAATATTCTGTCTTCTCTAATGACCATTTCTCTGGCTGTCTGTTCCATTTTGTTCAGTAGTAATGGGTTGCATACAACAGCTGGATCTGTGGCTATGGTATGCTGGAGTCTCAATATTCCATAAGGAGAGGAAGCTGGATTGGGCATTGTCATTCCTCCCACCAGAGAATATTCCACCAGGCCATGCCCTTTTATAAGAGCAGTGCTCAGGTTAGGTAATAACCATGACAGAGTAGTTCAATGGGGGTCACCTATCCCAATATGATATCTTTGTGCTGTGGTCCCAGCATATGCTGCACATATTCCTAACATCTTCAGGCCATGTGCTGACCTCCAAAAGTTTTTGCAGGTTATTAGTTTGGAACACAGGCATTAAAGTGGAATTTCACAGTTCTTAGCAATACTTTATAAGTCTTTCCACTGCATCCAGAGCCATCCAGGCTAAGATGAGTCTATTTTCTTGAATTATTACCTTTCCTCAGCAATCACTAAAGTACACACCAAAAGTAAGACTAAACACCATGCATAAGCCTACTCCCAGTAGTCTGCAAAGAAAGAAACCCATAAGGCAAGCAAACACTTTACAGATGCCCCACTTAGTAGGTTTAACAAGGAGAAGATAAAAGTTAGTTGCATATCTGGACCCCAGATTAGCAATATCATGTGTGCACTCAAATTGCTGCACATCAGGTGCCAATATGGTTCTGTCATAGTCCATGTGGGTATAAATGGCCTGAGACATACATCTCTGGACTATATGAAAAGAGACATAGTGAATCTCTTGGAATATGTGTCACAGATAGGTATGAGCCTTGCATTGAGCAGCATTCTACCTGCACCAAAGATGATGCCTCACTGTGAACGGGTCTACTTCAAAAAGTCAAAGACCCATATAGATGAGTTACACAACATCGTGATGATAAGAGCAAAAATCTATTTAATTGAAACCTTAAAATAACGAAACCCAGAACATCAAACTATATAAGTTATCAGAAGTACGGTCTTCACTTAAAGGAACACGTCTCCACTTAAAGACAGCCCAGACTAAATAAGTATCAGCAGTTTGAAATGGAGATTGCGGTACACTGAGTATCAGGAAATTTACTCTGTTCTCATTGTAGTGCAATCTCAGAGTTGCTATATATAATTTAGAGGGGGGTGTGGGGTGCAGTCCCCCACATGGGTGCAAAACTACGAATAAATGGATTTTTGCTATTATCATCTCGATGGTGTGTAATTTGACTATATGGGTCTTTGACATTATGAAGTAGACCCGTGTGAACATAACATGATCGATTTTAATTATTGACTTAATTTCTGTTGTCATTCCAGGGGATCAAATATCTGTCAGCATGGGAGGACATGATTAACAGACCATGTTACTTTTCCAAGGATGATCTGCACCTGCCTCCTCAAGTTTGGATATTGGCTAAAACTTTATCCACCACTTTGGAACTTTTTTAAGCAATGACAAAATTACCAACATAGGAAAAAAAGACTCAAAGCAACCTAAATGTGTTACTACACAAGTCTAGGAGCCTAAACAAAAAAAATCCACACCCTACAAGCCCTCCCCATTCCAGAGAATGTATACATCTGTGTTGCTATTGAAACTTAGTTTAAACCCATAGAAAGTACACCAGCAGTGCAAGGTTTCAGTGCCTTCCACACATTTAGACCAGTGACAGTAGAGACAGGGACTAATGGTGGCAGTGCCTTGATCTACGTTAGCAACAAATGCAACTCCAGGTTGGTTCAACATGATGATGTCATGGAGGTCATCCATTT